>NC_051178.1:34961949-35255225 GCF_013339695.2 Rhipicephalus sanguineus
TATTCTAAATACTACAAATAACACCCCTGTACTTTCCTTAGGTTATTGTCTGTTATTTCTCATTAATATTGTGTCTAACAAGATAAACGAGCCCTTGAAAAATCATCTGCTTTCCTTCATTCATAGCGAGGGTCTCGTCCCTGGCAGACCTTAATGCCTTCAGTAGTATGCGAGGGATTATTGGTCAGCTGCCAGCTCGTAAAAGATCACGTGCTACGTGACGCCAGCAGGCAAAAAAGAGTGTTCCACACTCGCCGCCATGGCTGCGATTGGCGCTGACTAACACTCCTAGGTTTAAATCAACATATATACCCCAGAAAGTGGACGGGAGGATGACCGCCGCCGTAGCTCAGTGGTAGAGCATCGGACGCGTTATTCGAAGGTCGCAGGTTCGGTCCCTGCCGGCGGCAAGTCATCTTTTCGTCCACTTTACTTTCTTCACATTTATATTCTAAATACTACAAATAACACCCCCTGTACTTTCCTTAGCGTTATTGTCTGTTAGTTCTCATTAATATTGTGTCTAACAAAGATAAACGAGCCCTTGAAAAATCATCTGCTTTCCTTCATTCATAGCGAGGGTCTCGTCCTGGCAGACTTAATGCCTTCAGGTAGTATGCGAGGGATTATTGGTCAGCTGCCAGCTCGTAAAAAGATCACGTGCTACGTGACGCCAGCAGGCAAAAAAAGAGTGTTCCACACTCGCCGCCATGGCTGCGATTGGCGCTGACTAACACTCCTAGGTTTAAATCAACATATATACCCCAGAAAGTGGACGGGAGGATGACCGCCGCCGTAGCTCAGTGGTAGAGCATCGGACGCGTTATTCGAAGGTCGCAGGTTCGGTCCCTGCCGGCGGCAAGTCATCTTTTCGTCCACTTTACTTTCTTCACAATTTATATTCTAAATACTACAATAACACCCCCTGTACTTTCCTTAGCGTTATTGTCTGTTAGTTCTCATTAATATTGTGTCTAACAAAGATAAACGAGCCCTTGAAAAATCATCTGCTTTCCTTCATTCATAGCGAGGGTCTCGTCCTGGCAGACTTAATGCCTTCAGGTAGTATGCGAGGGATTATTGGTCAGCTGCCAGCTCGTAAAAAGATCACGTGCTACGTGACGCCAGCAGGCAAAAAAAGAGTGGTTCCACACTCGCCGCCATGGCTGCGATTGGCGCTGACTAACACTCCTAGGTTTAAATCAACATATATACCCCAGAAAGTGGACGGGAGGATGACCGCCGCCGTAGCTCAGTGGTAGAGCATCGGACGCGTTATTCGAAGGTCGCAGGTTCGGTCCCTGCCGGCGGCAAGTCATCTTTTCGTCCACTTTACTTTCTTCACATTTATATTCTAAATACTACAAATAACACCCCCTGTACTTTCCTTAGCGTTATTGTCTGTTAGTTCTCATTAATATTGTGTCTAACAAAGATAACGAGCCCTTGAAAAATCATCTGCTTTCCTTCATTCATAGCGAGGGTCTCGTCCTGGCAGACTTAATGCCTTCAGGTAGTATGCGAGGGATTATTGGTCAGCTGCCAGCTCGTAAAAAGATCACGTGCTACGTGACGCCAGCAGGCAAAAAAAGAGTGTTCCACACTCGCCGCCATGGCTGCGATTGGCGCTGACTAACACTCCTAGGTTTAAATCAACATATATACCCCAGAAAGTGGACGGGAGGATGACCGCCGCCGTAGCTCAGTGGTAGAGCATCGGACGCGTTATTCGAAGGTCGCAGGTTCGGTCCCTGCCGGCGGCAGTCATCTTTTCGTCCACTTTACTTTCTTCACATTTATATTCTAAATACTACAAATAACACCCCCTGTACTTTCCTTAGCGTTATTGTCTGTTAGTTCTCATTAATATTGTGTCTAACAAAGATAAACGAGCCCTTGAAAAATCATCTGCTTTCCTTCATTCATAGCGAGGGTCTCGTCCTGGCAGACTTAATGCCTTCAGGTAGTATGCGAGGGATTATTGGTCAGCTGCCAGCTCGTAAAAAGATCACGTGCTACGTGACGCCAGCAGGCAAAAAAAGAGTGTTCCACACTCGCCGCCATGGCTGCGATTGGCGCTGACTAACACTCCTAGGGTTAAATCAACATATATACCCCAGAAAGTGGACGGGAGGATGACCGCCGCCGTTAGCTCAGTGGTAGAGCATCGGACGCGTTATTCGAAGGTCGCAGGTTCGGTCCCTGCCGGCGGCAAGTCATCTTTTCGTCCACTTTACTTTCTTCACATTTATATTCTAAATACTACAAATAACACCCCCTGTACTTTCCTTAGCGTTATTGTCTGTTAGTTCTCATTAATATTGTGTCTAACAAAGATAACGAGCCCTTGAAAAATCATCTGCTTTCCTTCATTCATAGCGAGGGTCTCGTCCTGGCAGACTTAATGCCTTCAGGTAGTATGCGAGGGATTATTGTCAGCTGCCAGCTCGTAAAAGATCACGTGCTACGTGACGCCAGCAGGCAAAAAAAGAGTGTTCCACACTCGCCGCCATGGCTGCGATTGGCGCTGACTAACACTCCTAGGTTTAAATCAACATATATACCCCAGAAAGTGGACGGGAGGATGACCGCCGCCGTAGCTCAGTGGTAGAGCATCGGACGCGTTATTCGAAGGTCGCAGGTTCTCGGTCCCTGCCGGCGGCAAGTCATCTTTTCGTCCACTTTACTTTCTTCACATTTATATTCTAAATACTACAAATAACACCCCCTGTACTTTCCTTAGCGTTATTGTCTGTTAGTTCTCATTAATATTGTGTCTAACAAAGATAAACGAGCCCTTGAAAAATCATCTGCTTTCCTTCATTCATAGCGAGGGTCTCGTCCTGGCAGACTTAATGCCTTCAGGTAGTATGCGAGGGATTATTGGTCAGCTGCCAGCTCGTAAAAAGATCACGTGCTACGTGACGCCAGCAGGCAAAAAAAGAGTGTTCCACACTCGCCGCCATGGCTGCGATTGGCGCTGACTAACACTCCTAGGTTTAAATCAACATATATACCCCAGAAAGTGGACGGGAGGATGACCGCCGCCGTAGCTCAGTGGTAGAGCATCGGACGCGTTATTCGAAGGTCGCAGGTTCGGTCCCTGCCGGCGGCAAGTCATCTTTTCGTCCACTTTACTTTCTTCACATTTATATTCTAAATACTACAAATAACACCCCCTGTACTTTCCTTAGCGTTATTGTCTGTTAGTTCTCATTAATATTGTGTCTAACAAGATAAACGAGCCCTTGAAAAATCATCTGCTTTCCTTCATTCATAGCGAGGGTCTCGTCCTGGCAGACTTAATGCCTTCAGGTAGTATGCGAGGGATTATTGGTCAGCTGCCAGCTCGTAAAAAGATCACGTGCTACGTGACGCCAGCAGGCAAAAAAGAGTGTTCCACACTCGCCGCCATGGCTGCGATTGGCGCTGACTAACACTCCTAGGTTTAAATCAACATATATACCCCAGAAAGTGGACGGGAGGATGACCGCCGCCGTAGCTCAGTGGTAGAGCATCGGACGCGTTATTCGAAGGTCGCAGGTTCGGTCCCTGCCGGCGGCAAGTCATCTTTTCGTCCACTTTACTTTCTTCACATTTATATTCTAAATACTACAAATAACACCCCCTGTACTTTCCTTAGCGTTATTGTCTGTTAGTTCTCATTAATATTGTGTCTAACAAAGATAAACGAGCCCTTGAAAAATCATCTGCTTTCCTTCATTCATAGCGAGGGTCTCGTCCTGGCAGACTTAATGCCTTCAGGTAGTATGCGAGGGATTATTGGTCAGCTGCCAGCTCGTAAAAAGATCACGTGCTACGTGACGCCAACAGGCAAAAAAGAGTGTTCCACACTCGCCGCCATGGCTGCGATTGGCGCTGACTAACACTCCTAGGTTTAAATCAACATATATACCCCAGAAAGTGGACGGGAGGATGACCGCCGCCGTAGCTCAGTGGTAGAGCATCGGACGCGTTATTCGAAGGTCGCAGGTTCGGTCCCTGCCGGCGGCAAGTCATCTTTTCGTCCACTTTACTTTCTTCACATTTATATTCTAAATACTACAAATAACACCCCCTGTACTTTCCTTAGCGTTATTGTCTGTTAGTTCTCATTAATATTGTGTCTAACAAAGATAAACGAGCCCTTGAAAAATCATCTGCTTTCCTTCATTCATAGCGAGGGTCTCGTCCTGGCAGACTTAATGCCTTCAGGTAGTATGCGAGGGATTATTGGTCAGCTGCCAGCTCGTAAAAAGATCACGTGCTACGTGACGCCAGCAGGCAAAAAAAGAGTGTTCCACACTCGCCGCCATGGCTGCGATTGGCGCTGACTAACACTCCTAGGTTTAAATCAACATATATACCCCAGAAAGTGGACGGGAGGATGACCGCCGCCGTAGCTCAGTGGTAGAGCATCGGACGCGTTATTCGAAGGTCGCAGGTTCGGTCCCTGCCGGCGGCAAGTCATCTTTTCGTCCACTTTACTTTCTTCACATTTATATTCTAAATACTACAAATAACACCCCCTGTACTTTCCTTAGCGTTATTGTCTGTTAGTTCTCATTAATATTGTGTCTAACAAAGATAAACGAGCCCTTGAAAAATCATCTGCTTTCCTTCATTCATAGCGAGGGTCTCGTCCTGGCAGACTTAATGCCTTCAGGTAGTATGCGAGGGATTATTGGTCAGCTGCCAGCTCGTAAAAAGATCACGTGCTACGTGACGCCAGCAGGCAAAAAAAGAGTGTTCCACACTCGCCGCCATGGCTGCGATTGGCGCTGACTAACACTCCTAGGTTTAAATCAACATATATACCCCAGAAAGTGGACGGGAGGATGACCGCCGCCGTAGCTCAGTGGTAGAGCATCGGACGCGTTATTCGAAGGTCGCAGGTTCGGTCCCTGCCGGCGGCAAGTCATCTTTTCGTCCACTTTACTTTCTTCACATTTATATTCTAAATACTACAAATAACACCCCCTGTACTTTCCTTAGCGTTATTGTCTGTTAGTTCTCATTAATATTGTGTCTAACAAAGATAAACGAGCCCTTGAAAAATCATCTGCTTTCCTTCATTCATAGCGAGGGTCTCGTCCTGGCAGACTTAATGCCTTCAGGTAGTATGCGAGGGATTATTGGTCAGCTGCCAGCTCGTAAAAAGATCACGTGCTACGTGACGCCAGCAGGCAAAAAAAGAGTGTTCCACACTCGCCGCCATGGCTGCGATTGGCGCTGACTAACACTCCTAGGTTTAAATCAACATATATACCCCAGAAAGTGGACGGGAGGATGACCGCCGCCGTAGCTCAGTGGTAGAGCATCGGACGCGTTATTCGAAGGTCGCAGGTTCGGTCCCTGCCGGCGGCAAGTCATCTTTTCGTCCACTTTACTTTCTTCACATTTATATTCTAAATACTACAAATAACACCCCCTGTACTTTCCTTAGCGTTATTGTCTGTTAGTTCTCATTAATATTGTGTCTAACAAAGATAAACGAGCCCTTGAAAAATCATCTGCTTTCCTTCATTGTCCTGAAAATGGCACTTCAACACTTCAAAATCAGCCTGAGGGTGAAGGTGGAGAAGCGCTCTCAGCAACCTCTTTACAAGTGGAAGCAGTGCAGCTGAAACTACGTCACTGGTTCGTCGAGAGAACGCAGAGCTGCGAAACAAAAGTGTCGACCTGATGCGCAAGTACAAGAGCCTACAAAGACTTCTTGAGAAAGCAAAATCACAGCTGAAAAGTGTAAGGGAAAAAAAAACTGGCGTCTGTTGAACAACAAATACACGCATTAACTACCACAAGCTTTCTGAACAAGGACCAAACAACTGCTCTGACGAAAAAAAGAACTACGAAGGGAACAATATGGTCTGAGAAGAGCGTCAGAGTAGCGCTTCAGATTAAACGTGCATGTGGCACAACAGGGTATCAACTACTAAGGTCACAGTCTTATCCATTACCTTGGAACAGGACCCTGATTAGAAGACTTCACAACATCAGTTTTTTGCCAGGCGTTCTTCTTGAGGTACGAGATGTTTTAAAGCGCAAAAGTGAGACAATGCGTGACACAGAAAAAGGCTGTGTGTTATTCATGGACGAGATGGAAATCAGCCAGGGTTTCTTTCACGAACCCTCTCCAGACTGCCTTTTCGTGGGTACCACGATGCCAGAGTCAAATGTGCAAGTTGCCAACCATGCCCTGGTGTTCATGATCGGTGGGCTAAACACGAGGTGGAAGCAGGTCATAGCCTATCACTTCACTGGGCGATCAGTTAACGGGGCACTCCTGAAAGATATTGTTTTTCATTTAACTGAGCTCTGCTTTAACATCTCGTTGCGAGTGCTCGTGGTAACCAGTGACATGTGATCAGCTAATCGGGCAGTATGGCGCCTACTGGGATTCTCCGGCAACAGGCCCAGGGTTCAGAAACAGTCTGTTCTGTACCACACCTGCATCTTGAAGACCAGAAGTTGTTTTTTATGGCTGACCCAGCGCACGCTTTGAAAAACATTCGTTCCCAGTTGCTTCGTGCAGAAATATTTAAACTAGGGCAAGAAATGGTAAAGGAGCAAGGCCTGTGATCATTGATCATATTAAAGCAGTCCTTGAATTTGACATTGACGATGACCTCAAGGTTGCGAACAAGTTGTCTGGCATCCACATTGGCAGTGGACACTTCACTAAGATGAAGGTGAATGTCGCAGTTCAAATGTTTCGTGAAGCCCCTCCTGCTATCCGGAACCTTATGAAACAAGGAGAGTTGAAGGGACACTAAAAAGAAAGAATGAATCGGTTTAGATCAATAAATTGTGCTCTGAGAAGTGTCGCTAATGTCGCCGTCATAGGTTTATCAATAGCGGAGAAAATAAAGTTCAAAGTTTCATTTTTAAATTTCGCTCCAGAATCTCTCCGCGTGACGTCATGGATTTCAAAGTGTATTTATCGTATTTTGGCGCCATTGGCTCAGCAAAATTACCCCAAACTTTCCATGTTAAGTCTATGGCCCCCTCAGAGGACAATGTACTTCATTTTTACCGATCAGGAACTACGTAGTCCCTAGTAGGCGCCGTCAAAACATGTGACGTCTCGGCGAATGGTGCGGATACTTGAAGGTGGCGTCGACACCCGCATTGTGTTTTTGCCCGTTTTCTCGCTTACTAATAATTTTCTCGCAGCAAGCGTGGTGTTTTTGGTATCGTGAAAGAGTACTTTACAAATATGAGAAAAAGCGTTTTGCACTTTAGTGTCCGTTTAAAGCCTGACGCAGAGGCAACAGCCTGGTTCCTTGAACTAGTGAGCAAATTCCACACCCTCATGTCATCACGGCACCCAGTGTTTGCTTTGAGCTATTTTGATCACTCCAAACACGAAGATGCAGTTAAAACCCTACAGCTGGCATGCACACTTATCTGCCGTATCAACATGGGCAAGACTGCCCACTGGAAACCTTCACAAGCTGGTCTCTTGATATCGACGACAGTTGTCCTAAATACGCGGGCCTCAAACATTTTCGTCTCCATCGAAAATGCAGCCGCCGCGGCCAGGATTTGATCCCGCGACGTTCAGGTCAGCGGTCGAGCGCCATAAGCACTAGACCACCGTGGCGGGGCGCCTACTGCTTATGGAAGGAAGCCACTTCTGTGAGCATACTGTGTTGACATCTGTCTGTTACTGCGCAAATAAACAGTCATGCAGCTGGCTCAATTTGTTGTTTTTGATGAGCTGGCCTTGTACAGGAAATGTGCTAAGTGTACTACGTGACAACGCATGCACACAACGATTGTTATTTATGTGTACTCCACCTTGGATATTCGGTGTATATTCATGGACAAAAACAACTTCATTTATGTATTATGACGGGAAGGCGTATGCAGATTTCGTTAAAAGGGAAAAAAAAATTCAAACCCCAAACCTGACATTTTACAATTTTTGTGTGCCCCTTTTTTATGTAATGTCTTGCTTTGATGTGCTCTGTCTTCGAGGAAATTCCTGTTTGTTTCACAGCCAGAGCTCTTGTTGTCATTATTATTAAAGCCTTTTTTGCACTGATTCATTCCTGTTTGCTTGGTTTGGGTTTTCACTGTTTCATAAGCATCGTTTATGTCTACGTGCATAAACTCCGACCTCTATTGACCTCCTCCCCATCTTTACGTACTGTTTCGCTTGATTATGCTAGTCTTTTTCTTTGTTTTTAGTGTGTATTGAGGCAATTTGGTGCGCTGTCTCGGTTTTTAATATATTCACACAATAATGCAGGCGTGAAGCTCAAGGAGTGCTGAAAGCGTTCCCGTGACAATGAAAAAGTGCATATTAAGCTTAACATCCCACCAAAGATGATAATAACAACGGGTAAAAGATTGGGATTACAGTAACAGTAAAAGCTCAGTAAAGAAATCAAAGGGTGGGCGTTCCGTTTGAAGTAACTAAGCAAAACACAATAGAAAAATTAAAAGGACGAACTACAAAATCATCGGTAAATAAACATGCGATTCAATTAAATCTGACCTAGAAAAACTGGTTTGTTCCTTGTTGCTCCCCTGTCTTTCTTCTTTGAAGCCAATTTTACAAGTTTGGCTTGGCGGGGGGGGGGGGGGGGGTACTGAGTGCCCTAGTATTTTTCGCGAATGCTAACCACCGGTGTTGTATTTCAGCAGTCCACTGTACGGATTCGTTGGCAGGAGGTAAACTACAGGAGGTAAACTTCCTGTAGGGAATTTTATTACGTACAGAAGCAAAATGTAGGGTACGACAAACAGGGCGCCGGATTCATGCGGCATGCAGAGCTACGCGATTATTTGCTCCGCCTTCCCATGTGGTTACAGGCGCCGTCATATAATATAGCACAGCCTCGTGCCCTGCACCAGAACGCCTTTGAAGTGGCTGCAGTGATAACGTGACTTTTGCTTCAGGAATGCCGCGCGAACATTGAATTAGGTTCACAGTGATATTGAGGTTCTCCCCTTCACAAATATAGGCTCCCTAAAAATCATCATCCCTCAGCCAATGCGGCGGGTGCACTGCGATGAACGAGCTGTTTTCACAGTATGTTATAAGAACTCGAGTCAATGAACACGGCCTTTCTGTTCTAGAAAATGGCGGCTAACTCAGAGAACAACCCTCCATCTTTCCAAACTTGCTATACCACATTATTGTTCAACCCCATGCTACCTTCAATGTAAGCGAGCGCACGCTGCGGACCAAGGTGGCGGCCCGTCAAGTTTGGCGGCCGTCGAAGTTGGTGGTAGGCAACCATGATCAAACTTGTCACCACCCTAAAAGACGGAGGCACAGTTGTGCGCACATGAAGGTTCCTCGGCCTTGGCGGCAGCGTGGCGGCCATTTTGAATCCCCCGCCCGGTCACTTGTGCGTGGCGCGCGTGCTGTTTTTAGGTCGGTGCTCGTTTCCCTCCAGTTTTATGCGCTCGCTACCGTCACCATGGCCGGGTGTTGCGTGCAACATTGCACCAATCATTCGAGAAACGCTGGGACCTGTATCATTTTAGAAGATACGAGGTTTCTTTATGCAGTAAAAATTAAACGTGACAAGCGGCATCCGAAGAACACATTATGCACTTGCAGCGTAAGTTTCCGGCCGGTATTTCGAATTCACATGCAAGGATAAATTCTGCCGGTGTTAACCTTGCGTAATAAAAGGGTAGACTGATATCAGCTACATGCTTAAAGTGCTTTGGTTCACGTGTGCATGAATCCTGCATTTTTCTTCGCAAACATTCTTTACTGCACTTGCTTGGTCCTGTATGTGCCTTTGATTTTTGCTTTCGCTATTTTTGTGATTTTAAATGTATCATGGAATATATCATGCGTGTTTGTCTGCAGATCAGATCCTTCTTTTTTCCTAATGATAATTATTTCTGAGAATTTACGTCCCAAAAACCCCGACATGATTATGAGAGGCGCCGTATATAGTGGAAGGCTCCCGAAATTTTGACCATCTGTTGTTCTTTAACGTACACCTAAATCTAAGTACGCGGGCCTCTGTCATTTCACCTCCATCGAAATGGGGCCGCTGCGGCAGGGATTCCATCCCGCAACCTTCGGGTCACCAGTCAAGCACCATAACTAAAACAACGCCGGGTTGTTGTTTTTATATTCCTTTCCGTGTTTCAAGTACGCCTTCTGTGCTGGTCTGATGCCCATGTATGTGTGTGTGCAGTTAAATGTTTTTTATCCTTCCCTGTTTATGTGTTTCAAGGTTACATTTTCGTCCTGTCTTAAATAATTACGCAGTTCCTGTCCTTTTTAATCATTTACGATCACTGTGAATCGACTAGTGGCAGTTGTGTTTTATTGTGTAATTTGCGTTTTATTTGTGTGATTGCTTCTGTCAGCGCAGCTTTAATGCACACAAATAAATTGCCTGTACACTGGATATTAACGCACGCGCGCGCGCACACACACGCACACACACACACGCACGCACGCACACACACATACACACACACACATTCACTATTTTATTTCTTTGAGCAACCAAAATTTATTTATTAATAACGTAAGCCCTGAAGGCTCATACGGGAATGCGCATACAAACAGTTCTCGCGAAGCGTCTATACAAAGAAGAAGCATGAAAACAACAAGAAGACGGGGAAGCATTGTGTACAGTAGACACGCTATGTCAGTAAAAAAATACAAGAAACAAAGTCAAGTTGTACAATGAGTACGTCATGGAAAATCAATTAATGAAATAAAAACTCACAGGCTCCGTTATGCGTTCGCTTAAGACGGCTCGAAAGCGAAAGCCATCTTCTTCTCAGTTTTTTGCGCCCAAAGCGCGGTTTTGCATTGCCTCCAAGATCGGAGGCACCTCACCAGGTTATGCACTGCCTCTGTGATCTGCCCACTTTTGACCAGGCTACGATGTCATGTGATAACGGCATCATATGACGTCACGTCAAAATTTGTGAAGCCATGATGACGTCATATGGTGACGTTATCACGTGACGATGATTTTCTGCATCCCTCGTCCCCAAGGTCGTGGTACGCTGACGCCGTAGACGCGGGACGCCGACGGTCACATTTCGCGTTTGATGAGGCATTTAAGACCTTAAAAAATACGTCCTCGACTGCTGACCCGGAAGTCACGGGTTCGATCCCGGCCGCGGCGGTCGCATAGGTGGAGGCGAAATGCTAGAGGCCCGTGTACTGTGCGATGTCAGTGCAGATTAATGAACACCAGTTGGTCAAAATTCATGCAGCCCTCCACTACGGCGTGCCTCATAATCATATCATGGTTCTGACAAGTAAAACCCCAGATTTTATTACTAATAAAAGAGACAAATAAACGACGCCGTGCATCTGCCGCACAAAGTGTAAAACAGTATTTGAAACACTCAATAATTTGGGCATGCGAGAAAACCTGCAGACACAGAGAAAGAAACTGCAGATACAAAAAGAAGAAGGAAAAACGCACTGATACTGTGCGCATTCAAAGTTTTACGGCATACTACTCAACAACGTATTCATCGTTTTGATAAGGACTCAAGGTGCAACTCGAGTGCCGATACAGTAGCGGCTACAGATTGTGAGCAAGAAATGTCAGGAATAATAAAGGTAAAGAAGCTTTCGTTTCATTTTAGCAGGATATTCGCACCATACTGCCCCTCGGCCCTTTATTCTGTGTTCAATATGTATAATGCCATTTATAATAAACGAGTAAATTGTTTGCAAACTTAGCAAAATGAGCCACCTTAATCGCTCTTAGGTAGCTTCGCAACACTAAGTTGTGTGTGTTCAGATACATACACTGCTGCTGCTGACATGTATACAAATACTTTAAACGATTATTTGTGTATTTGGAATGCAGAGCTTACGAGAAAATTAAGAAAGGCTTTATTTAGACTGTCGTTTCCGGCGTAAGTAAGAGGATTCGTTTTCAACATAACAGAGTCTACGTCTACCTCTAGCGCATAAGACATGCACAGGCCGTCAGCTTACATGAATTACATGCTTCCTGAATAAACATTTAGGCAACAACAGCAATAAAAGCTGCCCAAGCTTCAAAAAAGAAAAGAAAAAGAGCAAGCTCACTAGCGTGCACTTATTTCCGGACGTATCCGCGCACCGCAAGCGCTCTGTGTAGCGCGTTTCGCATGCTGCCGAGCTGCGGCGGGATTCGCAATGGCGGCCGTCGTAGCAGACGACGCGCCTGTCCTCACCCTCAGCGGAGCGCGCGGGCATCAAGGCGACTGCATTGCTGCAGTCGTGAGCACCCTCGAGCAGGCCCTTCACGATGGAGAAATGGCCATCCTACTCCTCCTTGACATAAAGTCGGCGTTCGACTCGCTCCCCCACTCGTCTATCATCAGTGCTGTGCGCGCGCTAGGTGTTGAGGGCAAACTCTTGAACTACGTTCAGGCCTTCCTCACTGACCGAACGTTTACTGTGCGCGTGGGCGGGGCGACAAGTGCGCCGCGATCTGTCAGCTGTGGCGTCCCACAAGGCAGCGTCCTCAGCCCGTTTTTGTTTAATCTGGTGCTCGCGCCGCTCGTCAAGTGCCTACCAGAAACGGCTGTGTTCCCTGTTCGCGCAGTGGTGTACGCTGATGACGTCGCATTGTATGTGCGTGGTCCGACCCGAAAGTGCTCGGTGGTGCGCGCTTGCATGCAGGAGGCCCTCCAATGTGTGGCCGCCTTCGTGAGAAACATCGGACTCGCGATCTCGGCGCCGAAACCCGAGGCCCTCGTCGTCCACCCTCGTGCTGAAGCCCGACGACGTCTTCCGTGCCTTCAGCTGGATGGTGCACCAATAGTTTGGAGTAGCAACGTCCGCTACCTCGGCCTGACGATAGACAATCGCCTCCGATGGTTCCCGGCGGTGCGACGTGTACGACAGACGACGCGTCGCGTGGAATCGGCCGTGCGCCAACTACTCGCAGGCGGCAACGGCTGCCCCGCTGCCTTCGCCTGCACCATCTACGAGGCGATGGCTCTGTCTGCCATCCACTACGCACTGCCGATCTGCAAACTCCAGGCGCCACAGTGGCGACTGATCGACCAGGACCACCGCCGAGTCATCCGCATGTGTCACGGAATGCCTCGTGGCTCTCGTGTGGCCGAGACCCTCGCGGAGGCTCGTGCGTGGCCTGCGTCGCTCACGGCGGACCTGCGCGCATTGTGCCACTTGCAGCGTCTCCACCGAGCGCCTGATGCAGGTCCCCTCCTCTCGCGGTTACGTGCTGTGCCAAACTCACGTGTCGGCCAACTTATCGACGTGTACGACGGTGTTGTGGCTGACGACCCCGCACGCCTTTCGCGCTGGCCACCCCCTCACCGTCGAGTGCCCCTTCGAGTGAACTTGCACCTGCCGGGCATTCGATCCAAACGCCACACCCCCATCAGTGCTATTGCTCAGGAGGCCGCGGCGCGGATGTATGAGGACCTGGCCGGGAGGACGCAGGTGTTCACCGATGGGTCCGTCCTGCAGGATCGCTCAGCCGCGGCAGCCTGCATAGCCCCTCAGCTCAGCTCGGAACGACAGTGCCGCTTGCGATACTGTGCATCCTCAACAACAGCTGAGCTAGTCGGGCTCCAGCTGGCTGCAGACCTCCTGCGCAATTCGCCGGCCGTCACGAGCGCAGCAATCTTCTGCGACTCGAAACCTGCCCTCCGGCAGCTCGCGAGGGAGGAACGAGGCCCCCTTCTTGCTCAGCGTGCCGCTCTCAGCCTGCTGGCCCTCCAGGAACGAGGCTGTGATGTGGTCCTTCAGTGGCTCCCTTCACACGTCGGCATCGCGGGCAACGAGGCTGCAGACGAACTCGCAAAACGAGCACACTCCGCCGAGGCTTCGCTGACGGATTACGCCAGCTCGTTCGACTCGGCACGCAACAACCTTCGCCGGGAGCTGGTGCGCGAGCATCCTGACGCACGGGTCACCTCCGGACACCCCCCTCCTCCCATCCCAGCCACTGGTTTCACTCGCCGCGAGCGCGCGCTTCTTCTTGCCCTGAGGACCGGTTCTGTGTGGCCCGCGGAACGCAGGCATCGTCTTCGCGGCGCCGCTGCACCGAACTGCACCGATTGCGGCGCGATCGAAACCCTGTTCCACCTATTGTTTGACTGTCCGTCTCTCAACACTGCGCGGAAGCGGCTCGCCATGAAGTACCGCCTCGTCGGACTGCCGTGTGCGATCCTACAGGACTTGCTCCATCCCACCGGCCACGTACACCGTCGCCGATCAGCCCTTGCGGCCCCACTAGCTTTTCTCGAGGATGCCGGCCTAGTCGAACGAATTTTCTAGCCGCTCACCACGGTGACTCGGACGCCCGTTCTCCTGCCCCCCCACCCCCTCACTGTTTTTTTTTTCGCTCATACCTTTCTTTTTCTTCTTTTACCATACTCTTTTCACTCTCACTGTCCCTTTAATCCCCAATCCCCCGTGAGTGTATCGGTTGAGGTGTCCTCACTTGAGAGACAGTTATCGTGCACTCCACACCCAATTTCCATTTTCATTTCCTTCTTCCTTTTAAGAATCACCTCCCCCCCCCCTACCTAGAGTGGCCTTAGGGTCCCCCTAGCGGCGCGGTGAAGATGCGCGGCCAAAAGCGCATCACCGCAGGGCCAGCGCTGTTTCGTGGCACATAGGACCAATCGACGAAATTGTTGCTACGTAATGCTGCCCGTGGGCAACATTGCGTCACTTCGGGTAAGAGGAGGATTGGACAGGCGCTGGAGAGGGGCGCCGGAATTGTTTTTCGAAATGGGGTGTCAAGGCGGCGCGCAGCGCTGTGATATTCATAAAGTGTGATCGGCGCGGCTGTCTGCATGAATTGGCGAGCTTGTTTGAGATCTGTAAAAAGAAAGTCCGAGCCTGTTTACAGGCCCTCTGAGCTTTGCATTAGGGTCGCTTTACACTTTTTGTGCCACACGCCGGCTTTTCGCCACACACCCTTGTCGTGAGCCGTTAAGGCTTTCGTCTTGAGAATAAAACAAGTCAGAAACTACTGTATCTTCTAGGCCGATTCGAAGCCTGTGTTACCTGAGCATCGGTGCCAGCATGCGCAGGCTGTTGAGACTGCCCAAGTGTTGTCCCACCCTGCAGGCGATGCGCCGTTGGCAGTCTGGGGGCAGTTGGCTCACCCGCTGCTGGCTCTCCAGTACGTACTGTGCCATGTCGCGGCGCTCACGGACAAGCTGCGTAACACACGGCTAAGTTGCACAATTTGCTCAGTAGCATGAGAAGTTTCGCAATTGCCGAGCAAGGGGCATAATTCACTATACAGCATCATCATCATCTTCAACCAGTCCACTGCAAGACGAAGGCCTCTCCCAATGATCCTATCCTGTGCGATCCGATTCCATTTTATCCCTGCGAACTTTTCAATTTCGTCACTGCACCCAACTCTCTGCCTACCTCGACTGCGTTTCCCATCCCTTCGTAGCCATTCTATTGCTCTTAATGTCCACCGGTTGTCTGCTCTGCGCATTACAATGCCAGCCCAGGTCCATTTCTTTCGCTTGGTGCCACTTGGGATATCTGCTGCCCCTGTTTGTCCCCTGACCGATTCTGCCCTTTCTCCGATCTCTTACATAGGCGTATCTACCGGGGGGGGGGGGCAAGGGAAGCGCTACCCCCCCCCCCCCCTTGAGAAATGTTGGGGGTGCTGAGCCCCCCCAATTTCGACGGTGGTTATTGTCGGCTGCAGACTGGGAAACTAACAAGTCAGACAAAGTTTTGCTTGAACGCAGCAATGACGTAATATTATAATAAAATTTGTCCTACGATTCTGCTCTGACGATTGTCCTCTGTGTGTCATGACCACGCGCTGTAGCCTACCTGCGGTGCGGGCTGCCTATTCCACGCTTGTGCGTCTTGCGCTCGAGCATCGCAGAGGAGGCTATCGCTCAGCAGGGGCTCTATAACATTACAGAAATCTGTCATGATTTTATTTTGTTCTGCCTGGCCTGAAATTTAAGTAATCCGCGACGCATATATGGGCGGGAACCAGTAAACGTTTTATAGCCCGTTCAAACGCTCTCCTTTTTCAGGAAATTCAGTTTCTTTCTTTGAAAACGAATAGCATCGCCACTGCTCCATATTCAAGCTGCTGTGACGATGAGTGTGCAGAAGTGTCTAGTATTTTAGTTCTGCCTAGCCAAGACAGCTAAAATAGATTCCCACTTTAGTCTCCGATTAGCCTGCTTCACTTGGCTTATCATATGGTAGCCTGCAGCGATCGTGGCGGCTTGTAACAAGGCAGTGGACTCGAACACATTGAGAAGCCCAGCTTTCAAGTTTGCCCCGTAACTTGACCTACCTCACCAGGGAGATGATCTGCGTCCACGGTTTTCTGGGCTAAGAAGGCTGCCTACCTGCAAAGGATTGTGTCTGTTCCTAATAATGTTTATTTCTCTATCTACCTCTTTGTTAGCAACGATGGGTTCCCAGAAAGTTGTACTCGCGCAAAATCAACTCAACATTGTTATACTATACTGAAAGTATCTATTATACACATATGAATCCATCACGCCCGCTGCTATAAGCAGCGGCTGCCAATGTGATTGGCGGGCAGCCTTCTTAAATTACGTTCAGAAAGAGACACTGTCTGGTTATTCCAAAAAGATGAGTTATTGCTCAGCACAGTAATGGGCTGCTTATTGTGCACACTTCATATTAACGCCGCGAGTTTTCGCAGACTTGTGACGTTGCATAACAAGGAGGCGATTTAATGGCACATTGAAAATTTTTGACGAATAGCGAAGAACCAATGACAAACAATGCGCCGTATTGAAAATAGCTCATTATTATTTTTCGCGCAGTCATGCGTACGTGGTAATTACGCGGTGGATCATTACGCGTCATTAGTTGCGTCGTTTTACGAGCAGGTGCTGTGAGCATAACCTTGAAAAGTTCAACCAATCATTAACAGCTACCGACCTATACGGAAGGAAACAATGCGGGGTAGTTTAACGTTATAGTCGCCCACATTTTTTCAAGGAAAATTTGTGCTTACAGAGTTTACGTAGGCTATTTACTTGGAGGAACCGGAGGGGAGGTGTACAGGGCCACATCACCGATTTTTCGTCCACCCCTCACTCAAGCTGGGAAAAGTAGGAGGGCAAGGAACGACACCTAGTATATAAATTCGTAGTCATTTATATTCTTATAACTATACACAACCGGCTCAATGTGGTTTGCTTAAGTATTAATCGACGGAACTTGGTCTTCTTCTTAAGAAAGACTTTATATTAGAGGGCTCTAACAGTAAAGAAATTCGCACTCCGCTTATCCTGAAGACTTCTACGAAGTACCTTGCTTTGTTGGCCACATGTTTTTTTTTTAATAAGTGAGAATTTAAAGTACTAGAGTCATAGCAGGTTCTTCATACTCATCGTATCTACATCGCCAAACTAAGACTGGGAAGTTTGCTGATGCAATGCTCAGATAAACAGGTTAAATTTGGATGTACTTTTTAAACAAACTTCACGGTAATATTTCCAGATTGTTATTAAACGCTGCTGTGTTGTCGCGGTGTAGGGGGGCTAAGCCTGCGCAATCTGTTTGTGCAGATTCTTCCTTGATTTAAAGCAAACAGTTTTGAAAAGCAAGTCATCTGATCAGCTCTGTGAATATAAAGAATCACCTCAAATCAAATATACATATATATATATATATATATATATATATATATATATATATATATATATATATATATATATTATATATATATATATATATATATATATATATATATATATATATATATATATATGATGTGGGGTTGCACACGCAACCCATTGTCTTCAACGCGGCGGCACCTCGGCTTCGCGCTACGTTTGTGCGCGCAGTGGCGAGGGGGGTTGCGTGGGAGAGGGCACGTGCCGCTCCCGCAGCCTTTCGCGCCCTGCTCCCTGGCCGAAGTCGAGATGCCCCGTTTTCCCTCCTTGCCCTTTTTCTGGAGAGACTCCTCTCCAGACCCCAAGAGATGCGCGCGGCTTTCTTGGGGACCGCCTTGTCTTTCGACTCGAGCAGCGGTGACGACCACAGCTTGATCGAGTCGGGAGCCACCCAGACGCCATCACCCCCTGCGCAACGCCCGGTCTATTGTGAGGTAACACTGCCTCAGGGCCGGACTGCGAAGCCACGAGAGGTGAGTTGAACCTTATCGCTCTCAATCTCGTGTGCTTCCCATTTTGTTGTTGTTTTCACGTCGTCGTGCGGAACTTCTCCGCCGCTTCGTTCCTACCTTGTATTTTTGTTGCGTTGGTGGCGCTTTTGGCACAATAAACTGTGTCAGGCAAAGAACTCGTCTCTGTTACCACTGGCCTGAAACCCGCCGCGGTCGCAACTTACGCGAACCGCGGGATAGGGGGTCACAGCTCTGACTGTTAGGGCTGCTGCGTAGCACTAGTAGCGAGTAACTACACTCCTCTAGTGCGCGGTGTGTTCCAAAAACGGGACAGTTTCGCACGCGCGGATCTGTTCGTTACAAAGTAACCCCTATATTTGGCGCCCAACGTGGGGCCAGTGGTACGACTGAGCGAGTCAGTTTGTGTGAGTGACTGCCACTACACGAACAACCATGGCAGCAGACGGGGCTGACTTATACAGCCGTTGCAATTGCTGTCACGGATGCTGCCAATAAGCAACAGTTCGAAGATGCGGTAACGGCTACTGCACCCTTCGATTCCTGCGGCGAACTTTAGCCAAAGGAAGTAGAAGTAGCACAGAGCAGGGGTATGAGCGGCTGGCTGGCGCGATGGGCACCCCTCCTGCAGCGATGCGACTTACTGTTCGCTGCAGAGGGAGAACGAACAGCGTGTAGCGGACGCACTTACGCGTACGCTCGTTGTCTGTGAGAAGAGTAACATTACTACTCCCCTCACCTTGCCCGACGCCGAGCCTGAGAGCGACGTAACTGCTGCGACGCTCATTGTTATCAGGGGGGGTAACATTACTACTCATTCTGATAATTTGAAACTCAGCCAGAGAGCATATAGTAACTGCTACAATGCTCAACGGCGACGGTCCGAAACGAAGGGCGGACGACCCACCTTCGCAGGACGAGAACGCTAACCACTACGACTGCGTCAGTTTAGTGGAAAGCTTGCTTAGCCGAAGGGAGTTGTCAGAGGAACAGCGGCAGGATCTCTTTTGTAAATACTTTTGTAAGTCTTTGGTGGGCTCCGGGAGCCCGGCGGCGCGGCCGCGGCGCACGTTGACGCAGCTGGTATTGCTGTTAGTGCGCGGCGCTCTGAAGCAGCTAGTAACGCTGCGAGCGCGTTTCCTCCTACTTTCGATCCCTGCCCGCTGAGAACTGACCACTCCTTGCTAAGATAAATCCCCGCGGAGAAGGATACACATGAGTCCTTCAAAGCGGTGATTTCCCGCACGTTGGCACGCACACTCGTGCATAAGCTCATCGAGGTGTTCACGTGATTCGAATATCCAAAGCAGTTGATAACGGACAATTCGTCCTGATTATCTGTCGAAATCGCCGTGCACTCCTGCGTAGCCTTCGGCATTAAGCGCAGGAGAACGACCACGTAATGTGCCCAGGCAAATCTCATTGAATGTCGGAACCGCAACATCAAGCACATGCTCGTTGAAATTGCGGGGACGCACAATTGCTCTCAGGGCTACTGTGAACACGCTCGACTGGCTTTACCCCCGCCACCCTCAATCTTTGAAGGGAGCTGCCTAATGCCGTAGAACATACTCTACAGGAATGCAGCATGGCACTGGTTGCTTCGTCGGCACGCGCCGATTATGCAGCTGGGCTGCGCGCGAAGGTGACGGAGGCTTTGGGCAAAGCACGACGGAACCTGAGCACTGCTCGTGGGGAGCAGAAAGCGCAGTATGACCGCTCTCATCGGGACGTTCAGTACAAAGTGGGCGACCTGGTGTTGAAGCGCAATCATGTCCTAAGCGATGCCAGTAAGAAATTCTCAGCTTCTCTGGCACCGAAGTGGATAGGACCGTACCGGGTAGGAGAGACTGTCTCTTCTCTCGTGTACAAGCTGACGGACTTGACGCTAAGACCGATCGGCTGACCGGTGCATGTCTGTGATCTCAAACCCTACTATGACAGAGGGAACGAGTGGCCCGAGGGAAACGCTCCCCCGCGCCCGCAGGCAGTGACATCCGAAGGCACGGCTCGACGTACGAGCTCAGTGCGACGTTACAACTTGCGATCTCGGCAGAACTAACTCTGTCCGGTTCGTAGGGGCTTTATTGTGCGTGATATCGGATGGGACGCTCCGCTGATATCTAGCATGCAGCCTTCGAGAGCGAGCACGCGCTTGCTTTTTCGGAGAGTAAGAGAGAGGGGCTAACTTGTTGTTCGAGTCGCAGATCACCCATCGGCAGCACTTCAACAACAACCAAGCCGAAACGACCGTTTTCGCCAGCAGATGCCCCATAGCCTGGCACTTCATCAAGCCGTCAACGCAAGCGTCTTACAGCAGAGAGCGGCGACACCAAAAGCCCACAGCAGCAGCCAGAGTCAAGGCGAAAGAAAAAAAAAAAAACAGCAAAACAGCTTCCGGTCCCGAATGGCCTCGGTGCAGAAGAATTCGCGGAACCACCGCACAGCCCGGCGAAGAGTTGCAGACCCGGCGACCGAACTACGGAGTGCACCCGCGGTACGAGCGTGGTATCCCGCTGCGCAGAACGGGGGTTGCAGCCGGCCAGCCGCAAGCGTCGGGGGACTTTCTACTCTAAACGCCTTAGAAGAAAAGAAGCGAAAGGGAGAGAAAGAAAGAACGAGAGGCGAGCGGAGGAGGCCGCTGGACAGAGCACGGCGCATCCACTTCGTTCGTAATCGCTTCACGCGTCGGCACGGCAACATACAACAGCTCATAACACCATGTCCGCGCAGGGTGCGGTACAAGCCGACATCACGAAGAGGCGCTGTCCTGGCCCGCGCCGGAGCCCGGGCGCACGCTACAAGCGGCCGCGCCATGCGTATCCGATTCCCGCTGCCCAAAAATCGCCCAACACCAGCAACCAGGGAGGTGCGGAGGCAGCGCCAAGCCGTCCGGACGCCCCCGGATCAGCCGAGCCTGTCGTCCAGGGTCCATCACCAGCACCGGGCACGAATCACAAAACGCGCTCGGTCGCCACCTGGACGTTTCAGGCCGGCACGGAGCCGCCCACCTCCTACTTCTCGGCGGCACCGTGGAAGAAGCAGGAGCGGGCGCAACGCTCGAAGCCCGAGAACCGGCTGTTCGCGCCATTCCAGGGGCGGACGATCGCCGACATCAACCGACAAGCAAGGGGAGCCTGCCTCCCGCCGACACCTGGGTCCACCTTTTGTGAATGCGGCGGGCTGCTGTTGCATGACGTCCACGGGCGTTCGCTCTTGCATAAAGGGTGGGCGGCGGCACAAAGGACGGCAGAGCGGGAAGCGCAGCCCCTGCGACGGACGACATCATCCGCCGCCTTCAAACGGAGCCGCAATTCGCCAGGTGGGTGGCGTCGCTGGCTTCGGGAGCGACGACGCAAGCCCCGGCGGATCCACCGTCACAGCCGCCGACCATCGAGCAGCGGTCAACACCGGCCAACGCCACACCTGACACGGCGTCGACCGACGGACCAGCGACGCCGGTCGTGGACGAGACCGACTGTGCGCTGGTGGACTTGGACTTTGACGTGTTAATTTAATTTGGCCCCGCCTCTTAAGCCCCAGGTGATGGCGGTCTTCTTTTTTTTTTTGGCTAAAGGGTTCAATTAAGGAGGGGGGGATGTGGGGTTGCACACGCAACCCATTGTCTTCAACGCGGCGGCACCTCGGCTTCGCGCTACGTTTGTGCGCGCAGTGGCGAGGGGGGTTGCGTGGGAGAGGGCACGTGCCGCTCCCGCAGCCTTTCGCGCCCTGCTCCCTGGCCGAAGTCGAGATGCCCCGTTTTCCCTCCTTGCCCTTTTTCTGGAGAGACTCCTCTCCAGACCCCAAGAGATGCGCGCGGCTTTCTTGGGGACCGCCTTGTCTTTCGACTCGAGCAGCGGTGACGACCACAGCTTGATGGAGTCGGGAGCCACCCAGACGCCATCACCCCCTGCGCAACGCCCGGTCTATTGTGAGGTAACACTGCCTCAGGGCCGGACTGCGAAGCCACGAGAGGTGAGTTGAACCTTATCGCTCTCAATCTCGTGTGCTTCCCATTTTGTTGTTGTTTTCACGTCGTCGTGCGGAACTTCTCCGCCGCTTCGTTCCTACCTTGTATTTTTGTTGCGTTGGTGGCGCTTTTGGCACAATAAACTGTGTCAGGCAAAGAACTCGTCTCTGTTACCACTGGCCTGAAACCCGCCGCGGTCGCAACTTACGCGAACCGCGGGATAGGGGGTCACAGCTCTGACTGTTAGGGCTGCTGCGTAGCACTAGTAGCGAGTAACTACACTCCTCTAGTGCGCGGTGTGTTCCAAAAACGGGACAGTTTCGCACGCGCGGATCTGTTCGTTACAAAGTAACCCCTATAATATATATATATATATATATATATATATATATATATATATATATATATATATATATATATATATATATATATATATATATCATCATCATATTCATTTTTAGGCCTACTCTACTACGTTCTCGATCACATCTTGCAGGTATCATCATCATCACTGAAGATGTCATCTGAAAATCATACGTTGTTGCGCCACTCTCCGTTTACCTCGATTCCAGTTTTATCCCAGTCTAGCTGTTTAAATACTTCCTCTGAGAATGCAGTGAACAACACTGAGTATATTGTATCTCCATGTCTGATGCCTTTTTTTTAAACCTTAATTTTATCGCTTTTTGTGTGGAGAATTAAGTTAGCTGTGGAGTCTTTATAGGTGTCGGCTAAGGTACTGATATAGGGTTCGCGTACTCCTTGTCGTCTTAGTGCTTTTAAGGCTGCGTATATATCTATTGAGTCGAATGCCCTTTCGTAGTCATGAAAGCTAAATAAAGCGGTTTGCTGTATTAAGCAGCTTTCTCAATTACCTCAGATATCATATTGATGTGACCCATCGCAGAGTAGCATTTCCTGAACCCTGCTTGTTCTTTAGGTTGGTTCAAGTCACTTGTTTCTCTTATCCCGCTTGAAATTACCTTTGTAAGTATTTTCTATATCACCGAGAGTAAGCTGATGGGCCTGTAGTTCTTTAATTATTTTATGTCCCCTTTCTAGTGTATTAATATAATGCTGGCATGTTTCCGGCTCACGGGAACCGTTGCCGTTTTGAGGCACTGAGTGTAAAGTATAGCAAATTCCTTCCTAATGAATTCTTCTCCGTCTTAATCAGATCGCCTGTTGTTCCGTCATCACCAGCTGCTTTCGCGCGCGGCACATCGCGTATGGCCTTTCTTACGTCGTCGGTAGTTAGATATGGAACTTTCATATCTTGCTCGTCGCTACTTCCGCCCGACGGTAGATGACTTATTTTCGAAATATACATCTGTGAATAAAATTATTTATCAGTAAGTAATAAAGGTACTTAATTAGTGAAGTTAATTAAGCAACGGCCTAACCCAAGAGTCTTCGCGTGTATGGCTAGTTTTATCGAGCTAACGTTGAGATGACAGCCCCATGAGTCAACTGCATACAGCTTGGGTGTCCGAAAGCACATGAGCGCGCAACAGCTAATATTAGGCTGAAGACGCAAGAATGAATCGGAGAAATATTGTACTACTGGAAACAGCACGAAAACGAGAGACAGATCAAGGGAACACACGATACAATTTGTATCCCGTTTCGGTGCAGCTTTTTTTGCACCGACAAGCCCGCCTATTCACTATATAGAAGAAATATTAGGCAGCAGTACTGCGGTCATGGCCGGTGTCCTCATGGTATCAAAGAAAAAGCACAACCACATGTTTCAAGGCGCGCATGATAAGATGGGTTCCGGCGAATGTTTCGACGAGAAAAGATTCACCATCGCAATTAGGTGAGCATCTTCCATCGTACCACAGCGCAGTGACTGGCTGCTATGAGGTCGAGCAGGATGCCTATTATGATTCAAGACACTCTTAATTTGCACTGTGCTAAGGACACTCCCATTTATCAGCCCAGTTTCGGCTGCCGTTAGGGTCAATGTCAGCCAATGTCAACGCTGGCCAAAGAGATTGCAGCGAAACGCTAATGCGGTGCACTCGCGAAAACGTCAGTCTTTCGTGCACCCACCGCCAAGGGACGTAGGCTGCACCAAGGTTCACTGCGCATTCGCGCCGACAAGCGTCTGTGTGTCGTCTTGTCGCGCAAAACGTCGGCTCCGCTGTCGCGGCGTGTAGTCGAAGCATGTAGGCTTCTCGTCACCCTTGCCTGAACCAAGAGGTGAGAAAGACATGCAATAAAGTTAAATGTCGGCAAACCAATGATAGACGAGTTGGTGATTGATCTTAGAACGTGGTGCGCAAAAGAACGTTAACGCAAGGAAGGAACACGGACATGGCGCAAACTATCAACTCAGGATTTATTGAAAGAACAAACATATATAAGTGTGGTTAGATTAACACGTGGCTAAAAAATCATGAGCTGGCAGTTATCTCAATGACGCGCTTCCAGGAAGTCTAACTCGGCGGCATGTAACGTGACCGAGGGTTTCGCGACATGTGAAGCGCCCACTTTGTTAACGAAATAGGCTTCTTCAGTTTCACGTGTTACCCTATCTTTGAACCTAGATTGCACTGTCGCGTCAGCAAACAGGGGTGCGCAGCCACATTCTTTAGAGTGCAAAGAGAGGTTAGAACAGGGCTGTCCCTTCGGCGAAGCTTTATAATCTAATAGCCGGTTATTTACACAATGACCAGTTTGTCCAACATAACGCTTCCCGCACGAGCGCGGAATATTATTGAAATAACCTTTGCCTGCTCATGGTTTTTTAGCACGTTTTAATCTAACCACACATATATTCCCACGCGCGCTGCTTTTTGCATTTCTATGTGACCGGCCGTTACACGTATCACCGACTACCTTTCGCGAAGAGCCCCCGAATGACTGGGAACCTTCCAGATTATTTCAGAATCATCTGATGGGCTTGAGCATGCAAACGCGAACGGTTGAGTTTATTCTGGAACTAGCGCCGCCACCAGCAATAAGGCTCGAGCGTTCGATGCCGCATGTATAAATGCCGACGCGCCTTACAGCACATCAGATTATCGACGGCCGACGCTCTGTTCACCGCTATTCAGTCTACGGTGTGCATTGCTTGTAGTGTGACTTTTCGTTTCCCGGGCACAAGTCGTCCCAAATAAAAAGTGTCGTCCTGAACCAGCCGACTGCTGCCTTCTTCAACGTCACTGCCACGTGACATCTGGTGGAGGTGCTGCTTCATTCATAATCCGGACACCCCCGCGAAGCGCTGACCGAAGCTCAAGCCACGAGAGGACAACGCTAAAGAAAACCCGGATCGTCGAACCAGCCGCAGTCAGAATGGACTACAGTTACAGTACGGGCTGCTTCCCGAAAACACCAGCCAGCCCAAGATCCCCACCTCGACTGCAGAGACGATGACCGCCCCTGTGCCGCCTACGTCGGTCCTTCTCCGGTAGCCCAGGGAGCCGCCAACCTACCGCGGATCTCCATTCGAAAACCCGGAAAGCTGGTCGAAGCAAACGACCGCGTCGCCGTTTTCAATACGTGGAGCAGTGAGGACAAGCTACAACATGTGTACTTTGCCTTGGAAGACGCCGCTCGTACCAGCTTCGAGAACCGAGGGCGAACCCAAGGTGGGACATTTTTCGCATCAGGTTACTCGCCACAATCACGTGCATTGTCCCCAAAGAGAGGGCTGAGGCTCTGCTCGAGACCCTTGTGCAGATGCCGAACGAAAATATGGCGCTCTTCACGGAAGAGATGACTAGGCTGTTCCACCACGCAGACCCTGCCATGCCCGAAGAGAAGAAAGTTCGCCTCCTCATGCGAGGAGTGAAAAAAGAATGTTCGCTGGGCTGATGCGGAACCTCACCCAAGACCGTCCAGGAATTCCTGTCAGAGGCAAGGACGATCGAGAAGACGCTGGAAATGCGCACCGAGCAGTACAATCGCCGCTCACTTCAAGAGCGTGGCTGTTCATGCCCTCGGCTCCGACGATTTGAGCGAAATGATCATAGCCATGGTGCGAGAGGAGCTGTGAAAGCTTGCACCTTTTCCACAGCTTGAAGTGACTTCGATTGCGGACGTTGTACGGGAGGAAGTTCAACAGTCACTGATTGTTCCTCAGCCAGCACCACCGCAGCCACAAGCGATGAGCAACGCTGCTGCTCTCCGCCGTCGCATCCCCTTTCCACGCCCACGTCAAGGTGCCACACTGCCACAGTTCCACCGCCAGACACCACCGCCGCCACCAGCGACATCATACCACCCGCCTGCCGGCCAGCGATACACGCCGAAGAAGACTGATGTTTGGCGCGCCCCTGACCACTGTCCGCTCTGCTACCACTGCGGAGAAGCCGGCCACACCTACCGCCATTGCCACTACCTCGAAATGGGCCTGCGTGGCTTTGCCATCAAGGCGCTAAGTCGACACAGAGGTGAACTGCCGCGGGACATCGCCGACTATCTCGCCGCATCTGAGTGGAGACCTCGATGGCCGTCCCTTTCACCATCACCAGGACGCTACAACTCACCGCAGCGCCGGCAGTACATCGGCCGCGAGCCCATACCCGGAACACTAAGGGCAGCAACGGATGAGGCGCGTTGCTAAAAGACGAAATACCGAAGATCTTCCGCCGCCGTCGATGACGCCGCGACGAAATCTCAAAAACACGCCGAAAGCCGAGCGGAGCCCTGACGCCGAAACTTCGTGACCGGGAGAAGGCCTGACGACACCACGTGGAAGCAGCGGAACAAACTGACGGAGCCATGATTCGACGCAACGACCTAACCTCATTGCTAGACGACGACCTTGCGACCTCGACGTTTTCATCGACGGCCACAACGCTACCGCTCTCGTTGATACTGGAGCCGACTATTCCGTCGTCAATGGGCCATTCGCCGTAAAGTAGAAGAAAGTTAGGGCTGCTTGGGAAGGCCCCGAAATCTGGATCGCTGGAGGCCATCCAATAACGCTGTCTGGAGTCTACACAGTAACAGTTACCATCAATAATGACCCTCATCCTGCAAGCTTCGTAATCTTCCAACATTGCTCTAGAGATGTCATACTTGGCATGGACTTCTTTAGCCATCACGACACCGTCATCGACTTAAGAACCAAGTCGATAACTCTATCGTCAGACAAAGAAACATCGCCGGATACGAACACATGTCAACGTGCCCTGAACGTGCTCGAGGATCAAGTCAACATTCCGCCGCGCTGCAGCGTCGTAATTCCCATCGGCCCTGAAAAACATGAAGACATCGAAGGTGTCATCGAGAGCGATCAGCGTTTGCTACTAGACCGTGACATTTGCCTGGCAATGACATTTGCGGAGGCCTTGCTCGGTTGCATGAAAGAAAAAGAAGCGTGATGCTAACGAATTCAGCCAAGAATAGAGACACCTGAGCAGGGGCTCGACATGCCCACGTCTCTTGAACTTCCTCCTTTAATAGTAAGACGCAAAACCTCCCCACTCGCCCTGTTCCATAAACTACATCACAACTTTTCCCACCTGCATGGTACACTGTTACTTCCACCTGCTCGAACTTCTCGCCGACTGTTACATTCCAACAGCGTCCAACGCCTTCACAGTTCGACCCTTACATTTAATAAATCATTTCTTCCCGCAGCCATCGAGGATTGGAATTACCTTCCTGAATATATTGCCCTTGAAAAAATTCAGAAAAATTTAAGGAGTCCTTAAGTACGCTCTTTGTTAAATAACTTTAATTATGCATTTTTTGTATTCATGCAATTTTTTTATTTAGCCGTTGTATACTAAACATATTGTACTTAATATGTTTTGTGCCCACTATGACTTGTATCATGAAGTCCAGCTTGTTTTGACTTCTCTTCGTCTGTTGTCTTCTTGTTCATTTTAATTTTAGCTCCCTCCCATCATTGTGTTGCACGCCTCTTCTTCTGCCAAACATTGGTTATGAAATATTTTATCTTGCGTGCTTTGTACTTTCTGTAACGCTGTTGGGTTCTTTTTTTCTAAGCATTTCCTGTACCATGCTTCTATTAAATCCTGTAACCCTCCCCCCCCTTATGTAATGCCCTGTTTAGGGTCCTTAAGGGTTAATAAATAATGATGATGATAACTGCATACATAGAAGAAATCGTCAGCGGTGCGTTTGCCTTATCAGATTCTGACGAAGCTACATCGACGACCCTAAAACTTCAACCTACGTTGAACGTCAACTCAAGTCTTCCCGCTCGCAGACAGCAACAGCTCGGATGCTTTCTGTAGGAATATAGGGACTGTTTCTCGTCCTGATCGCGAGTCTGACAAACGCCCCTTGCTAATCACCGTATCACAACCGAACATCATGCCCGTGGCAGTGTCTCCTTCCACCGGGTGGAAGGAGACACTGCCACCCACCGGGTGGAAGGAGACGTTAGGTGGGCAAAGCGTTCGGTTCGCCCATATAGCCGCTTAAAACCGGCTTGACTTGGCTTGAAGTGTATAAGTAGGTGGCGGCAGAGTAGCGTTCAGGCCCGTTTGTGTGGCTTGCGTGGTGAGTGTTGGCAGAGGAGGCACACTACTGTACTGATGTTGATATTGAGCGTGAACTGTGTGCATTAACGAGAACTGTGTGTGTTGTAGAAGTCGTAGCAAATCGTTGCCGCTTTTGTTGCGATGTCCTCCGGTTCAGTGGACCACTGCCAAATCTATAAGCAATGATAACGAGCTGTACGAGCATGAGATAAAGGCCATGTGTTACGTGATTTGTGAAATGTGTCTGTTTGACGCACAGCTTGTACTGTGGCGTACGTGTATGTGTGGTAAGTGCGTGCTCTGCGTGGCCCGTTTGCGTGGCTTGCGTGGTGGGTGCTGGCAGGGGAGGCACGGCACTACGCACTACTGTACTGGTGTTGATATTGAGCGTGAACTGTGCGCATTAACGAGAACCACCTCTGACCGTAGGGACGTGATCTCGTTGTGTATGTTGTAGAAGTCGTAGCAAGTCGTTGCCGCTTTCGTTCCTGCGATGTCCCCCTGTTCAGTGGACCATTGCCAAATCTATCAGATATGATAACGAGCTGTACGAGTATGAGATAAAGGCCATGAGTTACGTGATTTGTGAATGTCTGTCTGACGCACAGCTTGTACTGTGGCGGACATGTATGTGTGGTAAGTGCGTGCTCTGCGTGGATCGATCGCTTACAGTTGGAAAGTCATTTGGGCGAAGTGTACTTGAACCATCACTTTTATTTAACGGTGCGTCTAGGGTGACGTCCAGACGTAACTGTAGCCGTCGCTATCGTTACGCCCAGACGTAACTGTCCACGGGGTCCACGGTGCAATTCTGCCTCCGTGGTTACGCGTCCTATGCGCAGACTAAAACAACTCCTTGCTGTTTTTAATCTACTGTCCCTGAGAATATTTGACGTAAGTTAGGGGTGGTCACCTTGTGGTCGGTGTGAAAGGTTAGACGTTTACACCTATCCACTGTAACTGTAACGTTCAGCACGGCCGCTCGCTGAATTAAGCGGCCATACATTCAGTATCACTGTCGTATCACCGATTTACCAGCATCACTTATGTATTGAGACGTGCGTGGTTTGTTTTGCCGGACTGTTTCGCGTATCAGCAGCTCTGTTGTCGAGACAGAACAGCTGACGCACTTTAGGAAGACGTTAATTTCGGCCTCCGCCGGAGCCACGCTGCCTTCAGCCATCGTCTCGGGTACTGCCTTTTCCTTAGCTTCGTTGAGGCGGTCAACCTCAGTTTGGGGCAATCACGGTTAGTGAAATAAAAGTGAAATAACTGCAGGTCTCCATCGAACTTGATGTAAGTACGGTTTGCGTGCCCGTGTTGATGTATCACACGTCCACTAGGGTTACGTCCATACAATAACAATCGGTACAGCTGCCCCGCGTGTGTACACATAAATGTCGTCTTTAGAAAGCCTCCTTCCGTCCAGTTATGTTGGTGCAGCCTACTTGGCCTACTCGCAACACATTGTTGCGAGATTGGGCTCACCGTCGCGGCGTTAGCAGTGTAGTATGGATGGGCGGTCGGCGGCACATATCCAATTAAGTGTTGCACATATCCAAGAAAGCGCGTTGACTACAGCCCAATGGTGGTATATACGCCCTCCATTGCCACATTAATGCACGAAGCCGTACTAACGTTCCTATTACGTGTGTGAGAAGTGCAATCCGCCAATCAATGGGGTACTGGCCTTCGGCGACAGTCGTGTTTTCCACTGTGCTCGATGTTTTTTTTCTTGCTTTATTTGTACGTGCTTAGGTTGTGTTCTGCCCATACTACAATATAAATGGTGTTGTGCGACTGAACCAATATACCTCTTGCTGTAGCGGCTACAAAACAAAAAGCCTGTATTTCTGTGTAATTATAGTTGAAGTGGAACTCTGTGCACTCTGCTTTTCTGTTTGCATGAATCCGTGTACCTCTCTAGAAGTGCGTGACTTGAGGTCTTTTTTACTGCTAACCGGCCTTTGCAGACTATAGTTCATGCTTGGTATCACAAGGATTTCTAAATCGCCAACACTTCACGAGATTGCGAACAGTCATTTACGAAAAGTCCTTAAAACACAGTTCTCTCCCGACTGACTGGAAAATGGCATCGGTTGCTCAATCTGGCCCGCGCAACGTTATCAATAACTACCGCCCCATTTCACTCACTTCTGTGTGCTGCAAAATTCTTGAACACGTTTTATATACCGCCATTGTTAAGCATATAGATAGTAATTCTTTATTGAACTCAAACCAGCACGGATTTAGACATGAACTATCGTGCGTCACACAACTGGTAGAGTTCACACATGTTTTAGCAGCAGCACTGGACGATAACTCTTCGGTTGATTGTATTTTCCTCGACTTTCAGAAGGCGTTCGACACCGTTTCGCACTACTTATTACTGTAAAAACTGTCCAGCTTTGACATTAATCCCCAAGTTATTGCATGGGTTGCTGAATATTTACGTGAGAGGCGACAATGCGCAGTTGTAAACGGCGAACAGTCTGCAATAACTGATGTTACGTCAGGGGTGCCTCAGGGATCAGAACTGGGACTCCTTCTTTTCTTACTTTATATCAATGAGATTAACGAAAACGTACAATATCATATTAGGCTATTTGCAGATGACTACATATTATACTGCAAAATTACCTCTGAAACTGACTGATCTGTGATCCAAAACGACTTATGTGCGATACACGCATGGTGTGAGCGATGGGAAATGAAACTGAAGCTTAAGAAAACGGTGTGCATGAGGTTCACCAGAAAAAAAAAGTCCAGGTGAATTCGAATACACAATAAACTGCTCACCGGTAAAAATGGTGTGCGAATACAAATACCTAGGCGTTTACTTTTGCCCCTCTTTATCATGGAGTCGGCATGTGGATTATACCGTAGGTAAAGCTTGTCGGAGTTTGGGATTTTTGCGACGAAATACACGTGCATTTCCACAGCAAACCCGGGAGTTATTATATAAAACATACGTAAGATCAGTGCTGGAATACGCGTGCTGCGTGTGGGACCCTTCAACAGCATCAAACAAAGAAAGATTAGAAAAAGTTCAGTCCATGGCGGCAAGATATGTGCTTAATATACCCATGTATGACAGACAGTTTAGTTCAACGGAATCTAAGGCGATATTAAAATGGAAGTCTCTGCAGCATGCGAAGAGCGTCATTTCGACTGAAGGTATTACACAGCGTATATCATTTTCATACTCGAATTCCCCGTGACGTATACATTAACCGACCTCACTACACATCAGCACGCAAAGATCACGAACACAATTAAGATAAGAGAATATAAATGCAATACATCGTCCTTCAGCAACTCTTTTTTTCCCAGAACTATCAGTCAGTGGAATCGACTTCCTTCCACAATTGTAGGAATTTCGTCTAATGACGCATTCTTTTCTGCAATAAAAATGATTGAATCTTTTGACCACTGAGCCTTAAAAGAAATCATGCGTACGCCTGGTAATCACCATGATCTATACTGTATCCCATTTGTAAACTGTGTTGTTTTCTTTTAGTGCTTCCTTTGCATCTTGTGCTGTACTATATATTTACCACTGCCGCGCTTTGTTGTAATTACTGTTCGCATTGCCATTAACTGTTATCACTGTGCTTTCTGTTTATTTTAGATTGTTTTCCCAATGTATACGACATTTTTGATGTAGCTGTGTTCGACACAGCTTTGTACGTTTGTGTCGGCGTAGAATAATCTACATTTTCATTTGCACCTGCAACTTTCATGCTTGTTCTTCTTCCGTACACCCCCCCCCCCCCCCCCACTGTACGTAATGCCTGTATGGGCGCTATGGGTATTAAATAAATAAACTAAAATAATAATTGTGTCTCAAAAATTCTGCATTCACACCTCCATACCGACACGTGCATGCACTCACTTATTAAAAATATAACACAGCGCTTTTTTAAACACAAGACGAAGGAAAGAAGAGACGTATGTGTCCCTCCATTCCTTCGTCTTGTGTTTAAAAAAGCGCTGCTTTATATTTTTACCATGGAACCTCACCAACTCGCCCAATTTGCGTGTCTTGCTCACTTATTAGTCTGCATACAAGCCTTGGAAATTGAAATGCTTGTTTATATCGTGCAGACATACGTACAAGCATTTGATGCTGTGCTAACACAACGGAATAGGCTGCCCTCTGAGGACCCGCGCAGGACGTTCGCACACTAGCGAACACGGTGTGGCTAGCAGACGACGCAGGGAGCCATAATCAGCTGCTAAAGTTACGTCCACCGTGTGATTCACAATGCGCACTTAAGTTTAATAATTATCTTGCCAGTCTCAGTGGTTGGCTCGTGTCACTGGGACGCTGTCGCTTCGCGGTGCGCCGTCGTCGCTCCACTATTTTGCTCGAGTGGCTGGTGTCCCTACAGCAAGAGTACGGAGCGCGACGTGGGCTGGGGCGTCCACCGCTGCCACCAAGGCGATTTCCTTAAACAAAAAATATTACGGCGCCCGTGGAGCACTTAATAAAAAAAGAGAGAGAAGGACAACAGCGAGGTTCGAACCAACGTCCTCGCAGATCCGAGCACGACACGTACTAGCCCGCTGCGCCACCAGAGCCGATCGGTTCGGTGCGTCTGATCTCACGCTGGACGTAACTTTAAGATTTGTTATTCTTACGTCCAGACGTAACTGCAACGGTTCCTATAGTTACGTCTAGACGTAACGCGCTAGACGCTCCGTTCTTTTTTTCCATCAAGAACCACTACTATTACAGACATTCACAAATCGCATACACATGGCCTTTATCTCACGCTCGTTATCGTTGCTTATAGATTTGGCGGCGGTCCACTGAACACGGGGACATCGCAGAAACAAAAGCGGCAACGACTTGCACACGAATCACTTTCTACAACACTCTACACAACGCGACCACGTCCAGAGGCGGTTCTCGCGCACACAGTTCACGCTCAAAACCAACACCAGTAGTGCCGTCTCTGCCAACACCCACCACACCACGCAGAAATAAACGGCGGCCCGAACGCTACTCTGCCGCCACCTACTTATACACTTCAAGCCAAGTCAAGCCGGTTTTAAGCGGCTATATGGGTGAACCGAACGCTTTACCCCACCTACCGTCTCCTGCCAACCGCGCGCAGGAGACGCGGCCCATGCCCGTCTGCTCTGTCAGAGCCCGTACCGAGTTTCGACGCGAGAACGTGAGGCCGTTAAGAAACAAGTGGACGAAATGCTACGCGACGACAAAATCCAACCGTCCAAGAGTCCGTGGGCCTGTTCCGTGGTGTTAGTGAAGAAAAAAAAATGGAACCCTACGTTTCTGCGTCGATCACCGTCGCCTGAACAAAATCACGAAGAAGGACGTGTACCCTCTTCCACGGATAGACGACGCCCTGGATCGACTCCACAGTGCGAAGTACTTTTCGTCGATGGACCCCAAGACCGGCTACTAGCAAATAGAAGTCGACGAGAGAGACCGAGAAAAAAACTGTATTTATAACACCAGTCGGCCTGTGAAAGTTTAAGGTCATGCCCTTTGGTCTTTGCTCGGCACCTGCGACTTTCCAACGCGTTATGGTACAGTACTGGTTGGCTTGAAGTGGCTGACGTGCCTCACGACGTCGTTGTGTTTGCCTCAAACTTTGACGAACACCTTCGGCGCTTTGAGGCTGTACTTCAAGCAATGAAGACCTCTGGACTCACCCTGAAGCCAGAAAAGTGCGACTTCGCGTACGAGAAGCTCTTGTTCTTGGCCACGTCATTAGCAAGTCTGGAGTTTGCCCCGAGACGCGGAAAACATCTGCCATCGCTGCCTTCGCGCCGCCCACCGACAAGAAGGCCGTACGCCTATTTCTCAGCTTGTGCACCTATTACAGACGTTTCGTCAATGAATTTTCACGGATCGCCGATCCACTAACTCACCTCACGAAGGCGACGTGGAATGCAAGTGGGAACGGCGCAAGTCGAGGCAGTTCAAGAACTCAAACGACGACTGCAGACGCCTCCGATACTAGCGCAGTTGGACGAATACGCCGATATGGAAATCCACACCGACACAAGCAGCGTCAGGACTTGGCGCCGTCCTTGTGCAGACGATTGATGGACTAAAAACGGTAATCGCTTACGCTAGCCGGTCGCTGTGAAAGGCCGAATGGAATGATTCCACGAGGGAAAAAGAGTGCATTGCCATGATTTGGGTTATATATACATCAGTTTCGCTCCTACCTATATGGCAGGCCTTTCAAGGTCGTGAACGATCACCATGCCTTGCGCTGGCTAGCAAGTTTGAAGGACTCTTCAGGGCGCCTCGCACGGTGGAGGCTGAGACTTCTGAATTTGACATTATTGTCGTTTACAAGTCCGGACGAAAGCACTTTGACGCCAATTGCTTGCCCCGTGCACCAGTTGATCCGCTGCCGCATGACGATCTCGACGAAGAAGCTTCTTGTGGCCTGTTATAGTGCCGACGACTTCGCCGAACAACAGCGAAGCAACCCGGAACTGAGAGGCCTGGAAGAGTACTTAGAAGTCAAGACCGCCGTTGTACCCAAAGTATCCAGGCGAGGGTGGGCGTCATTTTTCTTGCAAGGTGACGTCCTCGAAAAAAGAACTTCTCTCCGGCCCCGGGCCAACTACCTTATCGTTGTGCCTTCGCCACTGCGACCAGAAGTTCTGCAGACCCTATACGACGACCCGACGGCTGCCCTCCTCGGTTTTTCCAGCACGCTTGCGAAGATACAATAAAGGTACTACTGTCCACGACTTACTGCCGACGTCGCTCGTTATGTGAGGACATGCCGGTACGGTCAGTGACGCAAGGCACCACCGACAAGGCCAGCGAGATTTCTGCAGCCCATCGAACCACCTCGCCGACCGTTCCAACAAATCGGTATGGACTTACTGGGGCCTTTCCCCACGTCGACTTTCGTTAACAAGTGAATCGTCGTAGCTACCGACCACCTCACCGGCTACGCCGAAAGAAAGGCCCTGCCTAAAGGCAGTGCCGCCGAGGTAGCCAAGCTTCTGTTGAGAACATCGTCCTGCGTCATGGCGCCCCAGAAGTCCTCATCACAGACAGAGGTACGGTCTTTACTGCGGACCTAACTCAGGCGATCGGACCACAGCCTACCAACCGCAGAGGAATGGCTTCACCGAGCGTCCAAATGAGACCATCACCGACATGCTGACCATGTACTACGCGGACGTCGACCACAAGACGTGGGATGCCATCCTTCCGTACGTGACCTTCGTAACAACACGGCCGTAGAAGAAAGGACACAGATGACCCCACACAAGTTGGTCTACGGAAAGACCCCGGCAACGACGCTCGACGCATTGCTACCAACTGCCACCGACGAAGACAATCTCGACGTCGCCGCCTATTTGCAACGTGCCGAAGATCGACAGCTCACCAGCCTGCGTATCAAGAACCGGCAGAGCACAGACAGTCACAGTATATGAACTCTATGGAAAGCCGTCGCTATACGAACCCGGTGACCATGTGTCGGTCTAGACGCCGATACGCCGACGCGGACGCAGCCCTTACAAGGTACTTCGACGTCTCGGCGCAAACACAAGCGCTTGTGTTTGCGTCATTTTATGTGTGCGTGATTGCGTCCTTTTGTGCGCTGTTTCATCAAATATCATGGCTCACCAAACAGCCCATCAGAACATATTACGCATTATTTGCTTCGCCATTCTTTCAAAACTGCGGAACTTTGCTCATGCGGGAGCCTCAAAGACGAAATGGAAGTAGCCAAGTAGACACGCAGCTCGCGCGCGTTCTTATTTTATTATTATATGGACAGTCTCGGCTGGATTTTGCCGTCGCCGCCGTCATGCACCGTATATGTATAAGTATGTATATATATATAAAAGCCCCAAAGAAAAATAATTCAGAGATATGCTTCCGAAGCGCGGAATCGAACCAGGGACCTCTGGCCAGGAGCGCGACGGGCGCATTTAAAAGTCGTCGGCGAGCTCGCTCGCTCCTTATATTTGCGCAGGGAGAACCTTGGCCTTCCGCTGTCTGCTCGCGCGGTTTTCACGTGGTGAGGGCAAGAGGGATGTTTCACGCTTTCACCGTGATGTCCGCGCTCATGTTACGGAGCGTACGAAAGCCACTCGAGCTCAAGGGACGCCGCTAAACGAACAAACAGAAGATGAGCGCGGACTATCAAGTGCCACAGCTCGACACTTGAAGCACGCTAGTTTCCTTCGCTGCTTCGGCCGCCTTTGCAACAGGAGCGCTGTTCAAACTGAGAGTATCCATTGGCGAGCCTCACTTCATATAGAATTAGTTTCTTGCTATCGCACTCATTGCTTCGGCCTTGCGGCTTAACTGTGACTTTTTCACTCACGCCGACGCCACCACAGCGATGTGGGCGAGGTACACGCGCAGCTTGCGTGCTGACTTTCCTTTTAAAATATCTTTTGGATCTCGCACGACCGTGAAACATAGCCATTTAAGGCTTTCGCTTTGCAATCTCAAAGCGCACTGCCACGGGTGCCATCGGTGTGACTAACGAGCCATTACAGCAAAGGAGAACTTTTGAAAGCGGTAGAAAAATTATGGGGGATGCCTGGACCTTTAAAAGAATGTGAAAGCGAAAACCTCGTTAGACCCAAAAAGTGCTAAAAAATAGCAGCATGGGTTTTAGTCTGTCACAAAAACAGGCAGCAGCTTCCAGGTCTATTCTATGCTGATGATATCGTCTTATTTGAGGACAGCCCAGATGACGTCTAGGCTGTGCAAAACTTTACATTTTGATATCGCCGAGATGTAAAGTAATCACATTCATCCATAAACATAACAATTGTAAGTATATATTCCACATTCAAGACGACTTACTATCTCACGTTTCCCATTACAAATACCGTGGTGTTAACCTTTCTTCAGATCTATCATGGTCCTTTCGTATTTCATTCGTATGCGCTCATGCTTCAAAATCCTTAGGTTACATGCAGCGTAACCTCAGAAATACTCCTGCCAGGCCCATAGCCATGGTGGAGGGGGGCTAGGGGACCGCCCCCCTCCCCAAATTTTGGTGAAGTAGGTGCTTTTACCAAAAATAAATAATAAAAATAGGCATTTTTTAAAAATAGTCAATGTTTTCAGCAAGTGCCCCCCCCCCCCCCCGAAAAAATTCCTGGCTACGGGCCTGACTCCTGCTAATATTCGTAAGCTAGCTTAGCTCATATTTGTTCACTCACAACTTGAGCTCACGTCCTCCATGTGGTCTCCATATCATAATAAAATGTTCATCGCACTAGAGTCCATCCAAAATAGGGCAGCACAGTTCATCTCTCGAAACTATAGTTACCGTTCAACTGTCACGCGGGTTAAAACTGATCTTTCCCTACAATCATTAGGTACACGTCGTGACATAGCCCAGCAACATTATTCCACAAGTATGCACACTTTGATGGGTCATGTTTATTTCATCTCGATGTCCCATTCCGAACGTCCAAAAGATTGCATAATAATTTAAGTTTTACGCGCACATATGGTGACACTTTTACATTCAGTTCATCAGCACTTCGACGCGCCATTAGATTATAGAAATGTCCGACCCTGACACATTCCATCACCAACTTATTGCACATTTTCACTGAGGTCGTCTATTGACAAGGCCACATTTGTATATATTGTGCCACTATTATGTATGTATCATGTATTTATTCTCTATTTATTATGCGTGAAGTGTTCAAATTTTGTGTATGATGTGCAGTCGTTTCTTTCTGGTCTTTCACAGCTTTTTATTTTGTGTTGAATGATGCAATTGCAGAGCCCCCCCCCCCTTACACAATGCCCAACGGGACTGTGAGGTAGTTCAAATAAATAAATATACAGCGTCTGGCTGAAATATGAGGGTGGGAAGGTCAAGCTCTAGGACTGCGATTTGCGGGAACAAAATGTGGACTGATGGTATACAGTGATACCAAGGATCACAGTATCGATACAGGGCCAGGAAATACCGAGGGTAACAATGTGCAAGTACCTCGCAGTACGGGCAAATGTGGGTGATACACAAGTGGAGGCATGGAGTTTCCTACAACATTTACTGGAAGGCACTGTGGCGCAGCAATTGTTCAGCCACCATGAGCATGATGCGTAGTACGTGTATTTGCCGTCTGCGGGCTTGCGGCTTTTAGGTTTGTTTATTGTGTTTTGGCTTTTGTTTCGGTTAAAAGAAGGACTCGTTGAACTAGTGAGCCTATAAAGGCCAAGGTGGCGAAGTGTGACAGCTGAACTTTTGCTGAACTTCGCGAACTTCTTTCGACAACGGGGCTGCACGCCACACGGATCTGCACGGAGCCGAAAGAACGAAGCTTAGGCAAATCCATGTACTACCCATCATTACCACGATGGCTCATGCGCCAGGCGTTGCAGCTCCCATAGGCACTTAGCGCCAGATTTCCGTCTAGTGTATTGTTACGCAATCATATGTATGGAGATATAAGAAAAAAATCGGCCGTCATCCCGCCCTGCGAACGTGAATGTCCAGCGAAGCTGTATCAAACACCAATCATGCTAGTGGGGGGAGGGGGGAGGGGGGAGGGGGAGGAGGTCTATGATTTATTATTACTTTAGAGGTAGGGATAATCGCTTTGTGGTCGCTGTGGTAGACTGTGATTGGTTGCGCGACCAGTGTCGGCAAGACGAATTTGTTCCTTTCATCGAGCATTGTATTCACGCTGTTCCTCTGGTGTCGTTAATTTCCGTGGTCTACCCATGGTAGTCTTATAATAAACTGAATCAGTTGCTAGACGGGTCTCTTTTTTATATATGAAAGCGGGAAACACACACAGTGAGAAGGAAGGGCCGCTGAACATCATTCGAAGCCCTCGTTTGAAGTGCAAAGTAGCTGCAGCCTAATGTTTACGGGAAATGCGTAGGAAGGTGTTCCAATGTTCGAAGGCGCCTTATCATCCAGCATGTGGTCTTGATGCTTGTTTTGTTGTTTTCTTTTTTAAAACGAATACTGAGCTCTATACTGTATGCCTGATTGCAAAGAAAGAAAACCAAATTGGGGAGGGACGAGGCATGTAGGGAAAGGTGTTTCAGCTCCACTAACGTAAAACCTCGGAAGGGGCGAAGCATGCAGTGTGCGCCGGTGTTTCCCAAAGACAAAGCGCTGCTAATCGGCAATGAGAGACAGAAGATGAAGAACGGCATGACTGAGGTAATTCGCCACATTGCTTTGAGGAATAGTTCTTTGATGAGGCACTAGTGGTGCCAAGCCTGAAATCGGGCATGTAGGGAAGGATCTTTCAGCTCCACTAACGTCGTCGAAATGCAGCTTACCCTAAGGTGCTTTTTCTTCCCTACGTGCCCGGTTTTAGTTCCCTACGGCATGTAGGGAAGGGTGTTTCAGCTCCACTAACGTCGTCGGCTCTTTTTTGGGCTAACTGTTGTCTTCTTCATTTTCAGTGGACCGGTGGCGAGTAAAGCACCATCACTTTGGAGATATATTTGAAGAAGTGGTGTTTCAAATAGATGACTTTACCGTAGAGATTCACGTTTTTGTCTCAGGTTTTAGATGAGAAACTTGAGCGCCTTGGTAAATTTCGTCGGGGATTCTGACAACGCTGCTAAACCAAGCAATGTTTTAGGCAGCTACGACGAACCTTGAACTCATAATATGCATAGTATGGACCGGTGGCGAGTAGTGGGATTTACCCACTTTTTGTGGCGCATACCCGTTTATGATGGACCCTGACTACGACATGACACGCCGGCGTGATGACGTCATCACACGCCGACAAGCCGAGACCCTAAGGTGCCCCTAAGATGCCATTTGCCCGCAATTGTCAAACGTGTTCGTCGGCTTGTCTGTGTCCACCTCTCCGAATGCCCTTCGGTCAGCGTCCTTGGTCAAAACGGCAAATACAGATAGATCATTTGAAAGTGATTTCAACTGGCTAAGCACCGAGCGATGTCTGCCAATGCGCTCAACTAGAGAAACGCCTAGGAAAGAGGGGGCTTATACATTTTTAGTTTTATTGCGATAGCAATTATATGGACAGCCTCGGCTGATTTATGCCGTACCCGTCGCCGCCGTCATGCACCGTATATATATATATATATATATATATATATATATATATATATATAAGCCACAAAAAATTAATTCAGAAAAACTTTCCGACGCGCGGAATCGAACGGGCGACCTCTCGATTCGCAGCGCGCGGCATTAGACGGTTAGGCCACGAACAGCGCCGTCTTCCAGCCTGCTAACGGCAAGCTATTTGTATACACCATTTACTTCAGCATGCTTTCTTAGTCACCACATAGATGGCGCGATGTGCGCGCGTGGCGCGCTTTAAAGATCGTCGCCCCTCTCCTGCGAACGCCGTTGCCCTTCGCCCTACAGGGCGTGGTCGCCTTCGTGCGCTTATCTCGAGGAAAGAAGGGGCGGCCGGTGGGGTGGAGCGGGGGGTACGAAGGTCACTTCGCTCGCTGCAGCGGCCGCGTTTGCGAAAGGAGCGCGCTGTTCAAACACAAATAAGTAACAACTCTCACAATTAGTTCGCGCTCGTCCTGTGTGTACCTGTTCGTTTCGTGCGTCCTGCTTTATGTTTGAGCAGTGCGCTTCAAGTGTCGAGCTGTGACGCATTAGTTCGCACTCGTCCTGTGTGGGTTCTTTTCGTGCGTCCTTTGGGCTCTAGCGACGCGCTGGCAATTTCGAGCTGCTTTCCGTTCTTCGCGTTACATTCCAATTTATTGCAATCGCATTCACTGCTTCGCCGTTGCGGCAAAACTGTGACTTTTTTCAAGTAAAGCCGAAAATCAAAGTAATACTGGGGATGTTCTCAAATTAATCAAATAAGCCAATGGCCCTGTCCTTTCCTTCGAACACTTAGTTTGCCAAAAGGAGAACGAAGACTTTGAAGTCGTCTTCGAAACGAAGGGTAAATTCGCTGCCGAATGACGTGCCGAAGATTTAAAACACCAAGGAAAAGGCTACTAGAAGAACCCCTACGGAAGTTGGGCTTGAATTTGACACTTGCGGTGATTCTTTCATTTGGGGCAACCATATTTGGTTTTAGCCACAGGAGCGTTTTCAACGCTGTATCAAATTTTTTACGAGAATCTAAAAGAATTGAATAGTAAATGTAGCTGAATTCAGTTGTCTTAGTTACAACTGTATATATTTGTTTTTATTATTGTTGCTGTTGTTGTTATTTCCCTATAGGCTTTTTTTCTCTTGCGAGTTTATATTTCGAATATGTAATGGTTAAACATTTCATTTTCAACTTTTTCCTTGAGCAAGTGCATTAGTTTCCTAAGACAGGCACCGTCCGATTCATGGCCTATCCCCCGGAGTGGGTTGCGCCAAGATACTGAGGAACCAACCAACCAACCAACCAACCAACCAACCAACCAACCAACCAACCAACCAACCAACCAACCAACCAACCAACCAACCAACCAACCAACCAACCAACCAACCAACCAACCAACCAACCAACCAAATTCGCTGCTGCGTGCAGTGCCGTGATATGTCGCTCACGACTTCAGGTAAGCTTTCACTGATGATCGTCAGAGATGCCTACGTTGAAGAGGTGTCGTAGGGCGCCTTTAACTAATGCAAGGTGGGGACGTAACGAGTTTGCTTACCTTTACGTCACCGCCGCTGCTTCGTCGGCTGCCAGTGGAGCCGAACAACACCTTGAAGGCCATGTCGGTGAAGTAGTTGACGACGACGCGTGCCATTTTGACGAATACTTTGTCCCACTCGGCCGCCTCGAACACCCTCAGCAAGCTTGAAAAGACTCGCCCCTCAGGCTGGGCCGCTGGCCATACGAGCTGCACTGACGGGGCGGCAGCTGCGCATCACCGAGGCATGTCTCATTCAACTTGGCCCTCTCAATCGCTATCCACACTTTCTGTCGATTCAATGCGTAATTATCAAACCGTCGCCAACTAACTCGCCCAATTGCCACTCCTGCACTGTTGGGCGACGATGTAATTCGCGACGCTCGTCTGGTGGCCTTCTTCGTCTTGTCTTACGTTATTTCGCGTCCTTTTAAATCATCCTCCTTAACATTGAATACATGTATTACGAGGCCTTGTAAGAACTAGCCTACAATCATTAGAGTATAATCTGCCACACATTTTAAATAAATATCAAGGTGTAAGGTGTAGCTCACCGAAGGAACTTCGAACACTTTTTGTGAACATGTGATGATTTTCTTAGTGTTCTTTAATCAGAGCCACTTACGCATGATTTTTTGTAACCCATGCATATATCTCTTTGTTCTTATGTATCGAACATGTTGTGATTATTCTTTACATTATTTATATCTTGTTTTGTGCATTTGTGTAAATATTTATTTACTTTGAGTTTCTAACAATCTTACTATTTTTTCACGCAACCGCCACGTATGCCTTGTAACGGACCATCGGCCCAGTCAAGCTGTTTTAAAACAGCTTTTAGCCAATGGTATCCCCCAGAATGTTAGTATTTCTGGTGTTACGGGGGGTTTATTGAGGATTCTGCGAGAGCGACGATCGTAGCAGCAGCGCGCAGGGCGTAGCCAGAGAGCGAATTGTCGGTGTGTGCCAGCCGATGGCGATGGGCCTTCATGCTTGCCGATCTTCTTCCTCACAATCAGAATTGTCGGTGTGTGCCAGCCGATGGCGATGGGCCTTCATGCTTGCCGATCTTCTTCCTCACAATCACCCCCGGTATAGAGAGGTAGCCATCCTGGCGATCTAGATAGAGGTCAGAGGATCATAATATGCCTTAAGGTGGTCAATGTGGACTGTCTCTCGCCCGCGACGACGGAGATCGGAAGATGGCGTAACGGGTTCGACCACGTAATTGACAGGGGAGGTTTGCGCAACCACGCGGTAGGGTCCGTGGTACTTTGGAAGGAGCTTAGATGAAAGGCCGGGAGCAGCAACTGGAGGCACCCAAAGCCACACGAGGGAGTCGATAGGAAAAGGGTCCGGAGGAGGCTTGGAGTCATGGCGCTGTTTTTGGCGACACTGTTCATCATAAGTGAAAGATCGGGCAAGTTGTCGGCATCTCTCAGCGTGCTGGGCGAGCTCAGACACAGGTTGGCAGTCGGCAGGATCTGGGTGATACGGGAGAATTGTATCAATCGTGCTGGAGGGCTCGCGGCCATAAAGCAAGAAGAATGGTGAGAATCCGGTAGTGGCTTGGCAGGCGGTGTTGTACGCGTATGTGACAAACGGAAGTACAACATCCCAATTGCAGTGGTCTGAGGCAACGTACATAGACAACATGTCACCAAGGGTCCGGTTAAATCGTTCAGTTAAGCCATAGGTCTGTGGGTGATAAGCGCTAGTAGTGCGGTGAATAATTTGGCATTCAGATAGGAGGGATTGCAGCACGTCCGAGAGGAATACACGTCCCCGATCACTCAGGAGTTCACGAGGTGCGCCATGGCGAAGAATGAAGTTGTGTAGAATAAACGATGCAACGTCTTTTGCTGTTGAAGCAGGCAAGGCGGCGGTTTCAGCATACCTTGTCAAATGATCTACGGCAACGACAATCCATCGGTTTCCAGCACCAGTGCATGGAAGGGGCCCGTATAAATCGATGCCGACGCGGTCAAACGGGAGAGGTGGGCATGGGAGTGGCTGGAGAGGTGCTGTGGAGAGGTGCGAGACTGGTTTGCGTCGTTGGCAGGGGATGCAAGAGCGGACGTACTTGCAGACGAAGTTGTACATGCCCCGCCAAAAATATCGTCGACTGAGCCGCATGTACGTCTTAGACACTCCACCGTGACCACACTGTGGGTCATTGTGGAAAGCGGAGCACAATTCTTTACGAAGATTACGGGGTACGACTAGTAACCATGTGCGGCCGTCGTTGTGGTAGTTGCGGCGGTACAAAAGTCCGTCGCGGATAGCGAAATGCTGTGCCTGGCGTCGCAGTGAGCGAGGTGCCGACGCTGTCGGAGGGCTTGACAAAAAGTTCAAAATGGTGGCGATCCATGGGTCGTTTCGTTGTTCTGAGGCCATGTCCAGGATGTCAAGCGGCGACATATCTTGATCGCGAGTAGAAGTGCTGTCGTCTGATATGAGGGGAAAACGAGAAAGGGCGTCAGCGTCAGAGTGTCGGCGGCCAGAGCGATAGACGACGCGGATGTCGTAGTCCTGGATTCGGAGAGCCCAACGAGCGAGGCGGCCTGACGGGTCCTTCAGGTTCGACAACCAGCAAAGAGCGTGGTGGTCCGTTACGACGTCAAAAGGACGACCGTAAAGATAGGGGCGAAATTTCTGAAGAGCCCATATGATAGCCAAGCACTCTTTTTCTGTGACGGAGTAATTGGTCTCAGGTTTCGTGAGCGCACGACTGGCATAGGCGACCACATATTCGGTGTTGGCGTCCTTACGTTGTGCGAGCACAGCACCAAGGCCAACACCACTGGCATCAGTGTGAACTTCTGTCCGTGCGCCGGGATCGAAGTGGCGCAAGATTGGCGGAGATGTAAGCAGGTGGCGAAGAGTCGTAAACGCGTGATCACAGGCTTCCGACCAGGTAGACAGTTCATTGTCGCCGTGGAGAAGTGCATTCAGGGGTGCGATGACATTAGCAAAATTGCGAACGAAGCGCCGAAAATATGAGCATAGGCCAATAAAGCTACGTAGTGCTTTCAGGGTAGTGGGCTTTGGGAAATCGGATACGGCCCGGAGTTTAGCAGGATCGGGGAGAATGCCTTCTTTGGAGACAACGTGGCCTAATATAGTCAGTTTTCGAGCCGCAAACTGGCACTTTTTCAAGTTAAGCTGGAGGCCAGCATTCTGGAGACAGGTCAAAACTTGATGTAAACGGTGCAGATGAGTCGAAAAATCTGGGGAAAAGACGACAATGTCGTCAAGATAGCAGAGACAAGTGCGCCACTTCAGGCCGCGCAGGATGCCGTCCATCATGCGTTCAAAGGTCGCGGGCGCGTTGCAGAGACCGAACGGCATTACAGTGAATTCGTACAATCCGTCTGGTGTTACGAACGCCGTTTTCGAACAGTCAGCGTCAGCCATTGGCACTTGCCAGTATCCAGAGCGGAGATCCAAGGAAGAAAAGAACTCCGCACCCTGCAAACAGTCCAGGGCGTCATCGATACGGGTAACGGATACACGTCCTTTCGGGTAATCTTGTTAAGCCGTCGATATCGACGCAAAATCGTATGGTACCGTCTTTTTTCCGAACCAGGACGACTGGCGAGGCCCAGGGACTGTTGGAAGGTTGAATGACACCCCGTTGGAGCATGTCTTTCACCTGCTCATCGATAACGTGCCTTTCGCTCACCGATACTCGGTAAGGACGCTGTCGAATGGGCGCATGGCTTCCAGTATCGATGGTGTGCGACACAGCCGTCGTGCGGCCAAGCGACGTTGCGTGGGAGTCAAACGAGGATGAGAAACCTTCGAGCAAGCGAAGAAGCTGGTCGCGCTGCGTCGCCGTAAGGTCGCTTGCAATAGTTGGTGTGAAAGACCGCGGCAGTGACTGAGGAGGCGAGGTCTCAAGGGCGGCCAGGTCAGCGGAGTCTTCCATGATGTCGAAAATTGAAGAAGATGGCAGTGGTTCATCAAAGCTTTGGCAAAGGCTGACTAGGTCAGAGACTGTTGATGGGTTCCTCGCCAGTAGCATCTGAAAGGCATCGTCTTCGATTCCTTTCAATATATGCCTAATCTTCTCGGCATCGGTCATTGCTGCATCAACGCGGTTACATAGGTCAAGAACGTCTTCTATGTAGCTTGTGAAATTCTCACCGCTCTGCTGCGCACGAGCACGCAAACGTTGCTCAGCTCGAAGCTTGCGAACGGCGGGGCGCCCGAATACCTCCGTCACGTGAGTTTTGAAGGCAGCCCATGTCGGGAGGTCACGTTGATGGTTTCGATGCCACACGCTGGCGACACCGCTCAAGTAAAATGAAAGGTAGTTGAGCTTTCCTGCGTCGTCCCAGCGGTTTATCACGCTCACTCGTTCGTATTCAGCGAGCCAGTCTTCCACATCTTGCTCTTCCGCACCGCTGAAGATTGGTGGGTCGCGTTGAGGGAACGGGCCAGGGCAGAGCACGGTAGTCACCGTGGCACCGGGTTGTTGTTGCTGCATTGGTCCCCCTTCCGTCATTGTAGAGGCGGGCTTGAGTTTCCCGTTGCGTAGTTCCAGATTTGCTTACCCCGCACCTCCACCACTTGTTACGGGGGGTTTATTGAGGATTCTGCGAGAGCGACGATCGTAGCAGCAGCGCGCAGGGCGTAGCCAGAGAGCGAATTGTCGGTGTGTGCCAGCCGATGGCGATGGGCCTTCATGCTTGCCGATCTTCTTCCTCACAATCAGAATTGTCGGTGTGTGCCAGCCGATGGCGATGGGCCTTCATGCTTGCCGATCTTCTTCCTCACACTGGAAATAAAGCTGTATTGTATTGTAAAAAAATACAAGGCGAACATCACTACAAAATGGCTAAAGAGTATCACTTTGCTTATCACTGAAGTGATACTAAGCACTATTCTTTGGCACTTATCGAAGAATGACGTGTCGCAGCGGAAGTTCAGAGAGCGCATAAAAAACTTCAGAGCGCGGACAGGGCCGATCGACGCACGTTGTGCCTACAGTGTCTTAGCCATGTTTGTGATTTGTTTTATCAAAACCTCTTCCAGAGCAAACTAAACTAAAACGCTCACAAGGCGACATTTCACATATTCTTTGCAGAAGGACATCTTGCAGATGGGCTAGTACATGTTACTGCGATGAAAAGAAGCGCGAAAATGGGATGGAGGGTAAGAATCCAACTACACAAGCGCTGACGAACAACTGTGTGCAAGTTGAAAGCAATGGAAAAAATCACAGCATATCCACGGAGTGAATGATGATGAGTGGGCGAAGCTGCGGAGGTTCATCGGTAAACCGTGAAACTTCCGTGAATTCTGCCCAGTACATCATCACCGACGTGAGATCGGGCGCGTTTATACTAAAGGTTCGATGAGTTATGACGACTTGCAGCTCACTTTAATTTTACATGTACGCTGTGAATTTTCATTGTCTAGAAAACCATTGCTTTAGAAAACATCTGGTTAAGCAGCTGGCGTCTTTTCGTTTTGCTTTAGAAACATCTGGCGTTCTTTCGTTTTGCTTTTAGAAAACATCTGGCGTCTTTCGTTGGTTTATTTCATCAATCAACGGCGTTTTGAACAAAATTTTTATTGTTTAATCACGCACAGGAGAAATCTCACCAGGCACTACCTTGGAGGTAAACAATGGCTGCTAATGGGAATGAGAGACAGAAGAAGTCGGCTTTTAGCTAACACTTACACTTCTACTTCTACTAACGTTTCCTACTGGAACATGCCAATGGCTGCTAATTGGGAATGAGAGACAGAAGAATTCGGCTTTTAGTTAACGCGCACGCTGCGAATTTTTTATTGTTCAACAACGCACAGGAAAGATCTCCCACCGGCACCACCTTGGAGGTCAAGATCTGGTACTAGCGTTACGACTGGTTACGCACTACTACGACTACGAGGGACGAACGGGTGCCGCCTTAAGGAGCTTCGCCCCTAATATATACGATAAACGAGAATAAACAAGAAACGTAAGACTGTCACATGACCACGATGAGGAAGCAACAACCGTAATGTCCGCCACCTGTCTAGAAATTGAATTGAATTTTGTTGTTCACTTTTTTTACAGAAGGTTTGCATACACTGCGTGGACCCATAGTCATAGGCTAGTTTGGGTCCAAAAAGAAACATTTTATAATGGCACTTCGGACAAGTGTAACTAAGAAAGTTACATAATATCTAATGAAGCATCAGCAAAGAACATTACAGTACATAAAATAACCGCACAAAGAGTAAAAAAATAAAGAGAACCGTTAATACAAAGGAAAGAACGAAAAAAGAAGAAGAAAAAAACACCTATTTACATACTAAAATTAAGAGAGTCATCAGACTAAATAGGATAGGACATTAAAACTCAGTACATTCTTCTAAATAGTGTTTTTCTAGTGCCTTAGTGAAATTAGCACACATTTTTTTTCAAAAGGAATAGCATTCCAGATTTTAATACCAGCGAACTGCAAAAGCCGTTCACCATATCCGCTGTTAGTTCGTGGAATATTTCATTTACCGAAGGTTAGTTAACCCGACAAATACGAGATATCCTTTTCAAGAAGCGCGATTGACGGCTCACTGACCCACGCGTTCTCTTTTTTGTCGATCACGAACGCTTCGTAGATTTCGCGCTCGATTCGATTTGGATATCGCATGAGGACCCCACAGTCTTCGAATAGCGGAGCGCAGCCACACGATGAACAATGTACTGCCAAGGGGCTGCTTGTAGACGACCTAATATTGCACGCATGAGCTCTAAGACGGTCGGTCAAGCAGTCGCCAGTTTGTCTGCGTAAGAACGGCCGCATGACAAAGGAATGTCGTATAAGACGTTGTCGACACATTATACGTATTATATCTTGTGTTTCTTGGCACGCATGTGTTTCTTTGGGTCTTCAGTGCTTACTCGCTTACACATACGGCCCAGCTTTCGGGTGGCTGAAAACACGAGCCTAACGCCCGCTTTGCTCACAATCGCTATGTGCGTATGTCTTACGCCGTGCACGTAAGGGACCACAGAGGAACTTCTGTCCTTCTTGCGGTGCACATTTTTTGGTGGCTCCCCTGAGAAGCTTTCTTGCACTCGGTGAAAACGGGAACCCTTGAGAGCACTCCTGAGGACACCTGCGGCAACCCTGATTGTTTGCGGGACATTTGGTGCATACCGAGCGTGAAACAGCGCGCCGAGACGGGAGAGAAGACGAAAAAAAAACGAAAAAAATAAACGACGGCGTGCTGTTTCACGCTCACCTGCGTCAACTCTGCGTTTCACAAGTTTTGTATGTGCGTGGATGAGCGGGAGAAGACCCTTCTGGGACTTCGGCGCACACTCCCAGCATGTGTGCTCACCACCAAAAATCAAGACAAGGTCCAGAAACTTCAAGAGTCCGTCAGTGGGCAGTTCCATAGCCTGAGCGAATGCATATAGAATAGCCAAAAATTGCTTCAGCTTCTTCGTCGATTCAGTTGTCAAGCTTGAAAAACGCCAGGTATTCATCGACGAATAGGAAGACTTTCAGGGCACTGTGACCAGAAAGGGCATTCTGTGACTGCCTCTCAAGGTGGGCCAAAAGAAAATTGCTCAACACCACGGTGGCAAGGCTCGAGCCAATACATATGCCCTCTTTCTGGATATCTTTCTTAGACTTAAGATGGTTATTACTGTACCGCCTCACTGCCTGCTGCCCGTCGTCTATAAAGCCCTTTCGAAAGTGGTACAGGCCTGGGTACTTAAACCTGGAACTCCGAAGCCGGACGCTGCCCACTGTCCCGACAAAGCCCGACGAGACCACCGAGCAAGGTACCGCCCAGAGAAGCATGGCCCAATCTCCTCTGGTCATTGTGCCTACCACCCTGCGCTAGTGCGATCCCCCCTTCTTCAGCTGCACCGATAGCCACGATGTAGATCGGCTGTCATGATTTGAAAGGGTGAGGGCAGCGAACAAGTGGGACGACCCCTCGAAACGACCCCTCGGCTTCGGCACTCGGGCTGCTTTTCATTTGCACCTGCAACTTTCATGTTTTGTTCTTTTTCTGTACCCCCCACTGTAATGCCTGTATGGGCGCTGCGGGTACTAAATAAAAAAAAAGTGTTCAGCTACGCCGCAATACGCAAATTCTGCGTCGAACAGCGCCTATGCAGTCGTGCGCAGGGCGAAAATTTCACAAGCTTCATCAAAGACGTCATCGACCTGTGCAAGCGCCTTAACCCTTCGGTGAGCGAGAAAGGCAAAATAAAACATATATTGAAAGGCATAGACGACGATGTTTCAGATGTTGCTGGCTAAGGACCCACGTACCGTGTCGGAGCTTGTGACTCTGTGCCAGAGCCTCCACGAGCTGCGTAGACAAGGCGTCTTAGCTCGGCGGCCGACAACAACAGACGATTCCCCCGCTGCCTCAACCATCGGTGGTGACCACAACACTTTGATGGAGTAGATCAATGTCCGTGAAGAAGCAGCCCGACAGATTTCGTGATTGTCCTATTTGCCGAACACAGAGACGGCCACACAGTATCAGCGCCCACGATAAGACAGGCGATTCAGGATCCGTACTTCGACGCGTTGCCAGACGCCATCTTTAGCCCCCGCCACCATTCGTCTCTGCTATTTGGCGTCCTATCTCTTTGTCAGGACGATACGGGAATATTTGGATCGCGCCCCAACACGTGCCCTCTCACATTGCACCATAATGAGACGCGTGGCCACGTTCAGTTTTGTAAACAGCGATGGCACTGTGCCCATTGATTCCTCCGAGATCAACCGGAAGCCTCATCTGAAGGCGTCGACTCCTCACTTGGCTTCGGGTGACATGGATTTATCTCAACGTGCAGTCGACAGCAACGTCGCTCCGGCTCAACAGGTACGGCTGCTTACTCTTCTGCGCGAGTTTAAGAGTTCTTGTGACCTCCCCCAAGCGTCCATAGGTCGCACAAACACAGTTGTTCACCAAACTGACAGGGGCTAATGTATGGATGAATGGAGCTTGTACGTATACTTTTTTTACGTTACCGTGTTACCGGAATACCGGATTGCGTTTGCCGTGTTAGCGGAACGCATGTTTTAGAAAAGCTTTAGCTTCCCATACGTAAACGTTTGCATGCGTACGTTAACGTATACCTTTAAATTTGCGCAAACCACTAAATGATGATATATAATAACTGCATCAAACTTTATTTAATTCAGGTAAGGTTCAATCACCACAAAATCGCAATAGAGGTTTTTAGCGTGTACGGCATCCCGGTATAGACCTTTTAACAGGAGAGAAAAAACGCCGCCATGCTGGGCTGCGCGCGGGAGTACAAAGGCTGACGTCACAGCCTCGGTAGTGCATTTTGGGGGGTAACGTCTGCTTAGCGCAGCCCAGAGAAGATTATGGCGGCGCCCAGGGAGCCGTCTGGGAAAAGGTCTATATGCAAAGGGGCGTACGAATACCGGGTAACCGAGCGATGGTGCCGTCATCTTGTGGCGCTTCGTGCAACCACAATCATGGACACGTTTATTTTTGCTTAGTGTTCTTGAGGGAAAAACAGACTTAAAAGACAACTCATTCGTAATTACGCCGCTGTAAGGCATTTACACCAGATGAAGAATGCACCACGTTTTTACAGGAACAAATTTGTCCTTGCCTCGTACATCTCGGCCCCGCTAGATGGCACCGCTAGCACCGCCTATCCACCCTCTCACCGCGCTTTTGACGCTGCTAGAGGACGGACGTGTTTTTCGTGGGCTCCGGAATGACAGCGTCAGATAAGTTTTCTTTTTATGCATGATTCGAGCTTGTTTTTTTAGTTATATGAGTGCATAAGCCACTAGATTGAAGCTTTGAAGCATAATAGGGCTTACAATTTTGTACTGTTTCCTGTGTGACAGTCGCCTGGGGTTTTTTTTTTCCGTTCGGTCACCACGTGTCTGAAAGGCACACATGTGCTTTGAAGTATAGCATACTTGCGGAGTTTTGTGATACCATTTGACTTTAAGTGTATCTAATCCGCCGTGTGAACGATCTAGACATGGTCAAAAAGACCGTAAAGTGTTCAGGGTGCGGAATGGGATGGAAAATAGAGGTTTGTACGGATGAGAGGACAGAGGGAGCTGACGCCAAGTGTAAGCAATGCGAGCTAGAGGCGAAAATGGAAATAATGATGGCTGCCCAGAATAAGCTCATGGTAAGAATCGCCGAGCTGGAGATTGCGTTGGCGACAGAGCGGGAAAAAACGATGGCTATGGGGGAAAGGCTTAAGTCAGCCGAGGAGGGGTTAGCGAAGGTAGTCATGATGAACAAAGAAGCAAGCGACAGCGGGAACAGCGGGGCATCGACCCCCACAGTGGTAGACTCGAAGGGGGAAACAGGTTTGGAAAAGACAGGTGCAAGGGTCACAGGACCCAGCTTCCGCGAAGTAGTTTTGGGAAGGGGAGGGGACAAAGCAACAGTGGCACGCGCTAGTAACCGAGGCAGTGGCCAGGAGCGGGACGGTCCAGCAGAAGAGTCGGAGAACGTGATAATCGCCGGGGACTCGAATTTAGTTAGATGCGAAGAAGCAATCAAGGAAAGGGTGAGAGGCGACAAACGAGTTTTAATAGGGAAGTTCCCGGGACATAGGCTGGGATCAGTGATGAGACAAGCTAGCGCAAAACTCGCAACTAAGGCTAATGGACGTAACCTCGTGATAATCGCGGGAGGTCTAAACGACGTCTTGAATGAAGAATGAGCCGAACTAGCGACCACATTGGCGAAAGGGGTCGAGGACATGCGCGCCATTTCCTCTCAGGTGCAGATAGTGGTATGCACAATACCGGAAGTACCAGTGAGAAATATCAACTTGCAAAGATCGGTTGTCGACGCAAACAAAGAGATATGGCGAATTAGTCGAGAGAAGGGCTTCGAGGTAGTGGATATAAACAGGGAGGTGCACAGGTGGGGCGGTTTCCAAAGAGACAGAATTCACTTCGATAAGAGGCTTGGTCATGAGGTGGGCTGGCGACTGGCAGGACGCGCAGTAGCTTTTTTGGGGGGCACGCGGGCCCTTCGGTGCCCACGGTAGCTTGTAATGAGGAAAACAACCAGGGGGACTCTTTGACAGGCAGTATAGCGAAAAACCACAGAAAAAGTAAAAGAAGGGAGAAGGCGCGTGTTGCAATTAGTTACATAAACATGCAGGGTGGCAGAAAAAAGGCAAAATGGTTAGAGATTGAGGAGCAGTTAAGCAAGGAACAGATAGGTGTTTATGCGGTTACAGAAACACACCTTAGAGACTTGGAAGAGCCACCACATATTGACAATTATATTTGGGAAGGATGTAACAGGATCACCTCAGAAAGGAGAGGTGGGGGTGTTGGAATGCTAATTCATAGCAGAACAAAATTGGATAGAGTGAAACAAACGTGTTCAGAGCACATGTGGGTTTCGGGCACAGTAGGTGGAAAGAAAACGTGGCTAGGTGTAGCTTACTTGTGGACAGGCAATAACTGCAGAGAAAAGAATCTGGAGATAGTGAAATGCATACGCACCGATATTAAAGAATTTGGTCATGATGCCGAAATAATCCTTCTAGGGGACATGAACGCTCACATTCATGACCTTGACGGATATTCAGACACCAATGGCAAGTTATTGCTAGATCTCTGCGAGCAACGTAGTCTTGAGATAGTTAACGTGGGGCCTAAGTGTGAGGGGCGGATCACGTGGGAAGTCGGAAACCGGCAATCGAGCATTGATTATTGTCTCATGACAGAAGGAATATATGACAAACTTAGAGAGATGAGAATAGACGAGGAAGGCATTAACAGCTTGGGTAGTGATCATAAACGCATAATATTACAAATGGGATATAAAACTGAAAATAAGAACATAGAATCAAAGTTTGGCAGCTTGTATCTAAATGACAAACAGTTAACAAATATAGCCGCAAGAGTCGAGGAAAAAGTAGACGAACTACCAGGCAAAGACTGGAAGTATAGTGAGCTGCTACATGTAATCACGAAAGAAATGGAAAAAGAGAAGAAAACTGTTTGTTGGAAAGGAAAGAGAAAGCCAAAACGTTGGTGGAACAAAGAAATCCGGGAGGCGATCGAGAAGCGACGTGAGGCATCACGGGAGCACAGACAAGCAAAAAAGGAGAAGCGGCCACAGGACGAAGTCAACCAAATATGGGAAATATATTTAGAGCAAAAATCCATTGTGCGGAAATTAGTCGAGGCAAAAATTAAAGGTGAAAGTGAACGCTGGATGACAGAGATTCGCGAAAAGAAGAAGGCCGCGCCTAGGATATTTTGGAGCCACCTAAAAGCGCTGGGTAGGAAGTCTGTCACAATGCAACAACATATGATAGATGAAGGAGGAAATCAATTGGAAGGGTATGAAGCGCTAGGTTACATCCGAAAGATAACAGCTGATTCGTTTAAAAAGGTCGCCCCGGGGATTCCCCCAGTGAGTAAAAGTACGCAAAGGAGTGCAACCGACGAAGATGTAGTACTGGAGAATTTCAATTGGAAGAAGGCCGAAGGAAAAATTCCTAAGCGCACTACTCCGGGCTTAGATGGGGTTCCCGTCAGCCTCATTAACGAACTCGGACATAACACTAAAGAAGCACTGCTGAAAGCCGTAGAAAAGTGCTTACAGGAGAGGGAAATACCAGACAGTTGGCGAAAAAGTAGAATGAACTTAATCTATAAAGGCAAGGGAGAAAAGGATAACATTCGCTCGTATAGACCGCTAACCATTACATCGGTGCTATACAGGTTGGCGATGCAGGCAGTAAAATTAAAAATAGAAGCGTGGGTAGAACAAAATGATATTTTGGGAGAACTTCAGAATGGATTTCGAATTGACAGGCGGTTAGACGATAATCTGTTTGTTCTTACCCAGTGTATAGAAATATCGAAAATAGAAAACAGGCCCTTATACGTAGCTTATCTAGATATTACCGGGGCGTATGACAACGTTAATCAGGAAATTTTGTGGGATATACTGAAAGAAGTGGGCATAGGTGACGACTGTATACAGCTTTTGAGGGAAATATACCGAGAAAATACAGTTTGTATAGAATGGGAAGGAAAAAGTAGTAAGGACAGCGTTGAAATTAGCAAGGCGCTGAGACAGGGATGTCCTTTGTCCCCGCTGTTATTCATGCTGTACATGGTGAGGATGGAAAAAGCGCTGGAAGGTAGCAACATTGGATTTAATTTGTCACACAAGCAGGTCGGCACGATGGTTGAGCAGAAGCTTCCAGGTCTATTTTATGCTGATGATATTGTCTTATTTGCGGACAGTCAAGATGATATACAGCGACTGGCAGATATATGCGGAAGGGAATGTGAGGCTCTAGGACTAGGATTTAGTGCAGCAAAATGTGGATTGATGGTATTCAATGATCACGAGGACCATGCGGTCTTTATACAGGGCCAAAAAATACCGAGGGTAAGCGAGTACAAGTACCTCGGAGTATGGGTAAATGAGGGGGATAGATATATGGAGGTACAAGAGAAAGCATCGGTAGCAAAGGGAAAGAGGAATGCTGCAATTATGAAGCACAGAGCTTTATGGGGATACAATAGGTACGAGGTGCTTCGAGGGCCGTGGAAGGGTGTGATGGTCCGGGGCTTACATTTGGGAACTCAGTAGTGTGCATGAAGTCAGAGGTACAATCAGGAATGGATGTAAATCAAAGGACGGTGGGCCGCCTCGCGTTGGGCGCTCACGGGAAGACGACAAATGAGGCTGTAAAGGGTGATATGGGATGGACAGGCTTTGAAGTGAGGGAAGCTCAGAGCAAAATGAGATTCGAAGAGAGGCTGAGGAAAATGAAGAACAATAGATGGGCAGAGAAGGTTTTCAGGTATTTGTATAGAAAAAGCGTGGACACGCAGTGGAGAAAAAGAACTAGGAGGCTCACCAGTAAATATACGGCTGGCAGTGCGGGCGATATGGCAACAAGGAGCATTAAGCGGAAGGTCAGAGAGGCGGAGAGGACTTATTGGATGGCAGCGATGGAAAAGAAGCCGGCTCTGAGTAACTACCGAAAGGGAAAAAACGAAATAAGGAGGGAAAGGTTTTATGATAATTCAAGGGGAAGCGCTTTACTGTTTGAAGCAAGGTCGGGCTGCCTTAGAACGCGTAGTTATAAAGCGAGATTCAGTAACGAAGAAGAACAATGTACATGCTGCGGGGGAACTAAGGAAACGATGGAACATGTACTGATTGAATGTGGCGATATTCACCCAGGTATACGTGTGGGCACTAGTCTACATGAAGCCTTGGGTTTTAGGGACAACAATGGAAAGCTGCACACGTCCGCGACAGAAATAAGTAAGACACGGTTAGAGTATTGGTGGCAGAAAAGTAGGGATAAAGAACAAAAATAAATAATGGGGGAAAAATAAGGTCATTCTGCCTTAAGAGGCAGAGAGATGGACCGTGAATTTATATTTTTTTTGGTATAATAACATAGATTTAATCAATGTAGATAAGGTATTAGGCCAACATTAAACAAGGAAACTTTTTTTTTTCTTCGAGCCTGGTGGCAGACATGTCACCGCCCCGTTTTAAAGGGGACGCTCATAGCATCCATCCATCCATCCATCCTCACACACCCTCTCAGAGCACATATGGGTTTCGGGCATAGTAGGTGGAAAGAAAACGTGGCTAGGTGTAGCTTACTTGTGGACGGGGAAAAACTGCAGAGAAAAGAATATGGAGATAGTCAAATGCATAAGCACCGATATTAAAGAATTTGGTCATGATGCCGAAATAATCCTTCTAGGGGACATGAACGCTCACATTCATGACCTTGGCAGATATACAGACACCAATGGCAAGTTATTGCTAGATCTCTGCGAGCAACATAGTCTTGAGATAGTTAACGTGGGGCCTAAGTGTGAGGGGCAGATCACGTGGGAAGTCGGAAACAGGCAATCGAGCATTGATTATTGTCTCATGACAGAAGGAATATATGACAAACTTGGAGCGATGAGAATAGACGAGGAAGGCATTAACAGCTTGTGTAATGATCATAAACGCATAATATTACAATTGGGATATAAAACTGAAAATAAGAACATAGAATCAAAGTTTGGCAGCTTGTATCTAAATGACAAACAAATAACAAATATACCTGCAAGAGTCGAGAAAAAAGTAGACGAACTACCAGGCAAAGACTGGAATTATAGTGAGCTGCTACATGTAATCACGAAAGAAATGGAAAAAGAGAAGAAAACTATTTGTTGGAAAGGAAAGAGAAAGCCAAAAAGTTGGTGGAACAAAGACATTCGGGAGGCGATCGAGAAGCGACGTGAGGCCTCACGGGAGCACAGACAGGCAAAAAAGGAGAAGCGGCCACAGGACGAAGTCAACCAAATATGGGAAATATATTTAGAGCAAAAATCCATTGTGCAGAGATTAGTCGAGGCAAAAATTAAAGGTGAAAGTGAACGCTGGATGACAGAGATTCGCGAAAAGAAGAAGGCCGCGCCTAGGATATTTTGGAGCCACCTAAAAGCGCTGGGTAGGAAGTCTGTCACAATGCAACAACAGATGGTAGATGAAGGAGGAAATCAATTGGAAGGGTAGGAAGCGCTGCGTTACATCCGAAAGATAACAACCGATTTGTTTAAAAAGGTCGCCCAGGGCATTCCCCCCGGTGAGTAAAAGTACGCAAAGGAGTGCAACCGACGAAGATGTAGTACTAGAGAATTTCAATTGGAAGAAGGCCGAAGGAAAAATTCCTAAGCGCACTACTCCGGGCTTAGATGGGGTTCCCGTCAGCCTCATTAACGAACTCGGACATAACACTAAAGAAGTACTGCTGAAAGCCGTAAAAAAGTGCTTACAGGAGAGGGAAATACCAGACAGGTCGCGAAAAAGTAGAATGAACTTAATCTATAAAGTACAAGGGAGAAAAGGATAACACTCGCCCGTATAGACCACTATCCATTACATCGGTGCTATACAGGTTGGCGATGCAGGCAGTAAAATTAAAAATAGAAGCGTGGGTAGAACAAAATGATATTTTGGGAGAACTTCAGAATGAATTTCGAATTGACAGGCGGTTAGACGATAATCTGTTTGTTCTTGCCCAGTGTATAGAAATATCGAAAATAGAAAACAGGCCCTTATACGTAGCTTATCTAGATATCACCGGGGCGTATGACAACCTTAATCAGGAAATTTTGTGGGATATATTGAAAGAAGTGGGCATAGGTGACGACTGTATACAGCTTTTGAGGGAAATATACCGAGAAAATACAGTTTGTATAGAATGGGAGGGAATAAGTAGCAAGGACAGCGTTGAAATTAGCAAGGGGCTGAGACAGGGATGTCCTTTGTCCCCGATGTTATTCATGCTGTACATGGTGAGGATGGAAAAAGCGCTAGGAGGTAGCAAGATTGAATTTAATTTGTCACACAAACAGGTCGGCACGATGGTTGAGCAGAAGCTTCCAGGTCTATTTTTATGCTGATGATATTGTCTTATTTGCGGACAGTCAAGATGATATACAGCGACTAGGAGATATATGCGGAGGGGAATGTGAGGCTCTAGGACTAAGATTTAGTGCAACAAAATGTGGATTGATGGTATTCAATGATCACGAAGACCATGCGGTCTTAATACAGGGCCAAAAAATACCGAGGGTAAGCGAGTACAAGTACCTCGGAGTATGGGTAAATGAGGGGGATATATATATGGAGGTACAAGAGAGAGCATCGGTAGCAAAGAGAGAGAGGAATGCTGCAATTATGAAGCACAGAGCTTTATTCGGATACAATATGTACGAGGTGCTTCGAGGGCTGTGAAAGGGTGTGATGGTCCCGGGGCTTACATTTGGGAACTCAGTGGTGTGCATGAAGTCAGAGGTACAATCAGGAATGGATATAAATCAAAGGACGGTGGGCCGCCTCGCGTTGGGCGCTCACGGGAAGACGACAAATGAGGCTGTAAAGGGTGATATGGGATGGACAGGCTTTGAAGTGAGGGAAGCTCAGAGCAAAATGAGATTCGAAGAGAGGCTGAGGAAAATGAAGAACAATAGATGGGCAGAGAAGGTTTTCAGGCATTTGTATAGAAAAAGCGTTGACACGCAGTGGAGAAAAAGAACTAGGAGGCTCACCAGTAAATATACGGCTGGCAGTGCGGGCGATATGGCAACAAGGAGCATTAAGCGGAAGGTCAGAGAGGCGGAGAGGACTTATTGGATGACAGCGATGGAAAAGAAGCCGGCTCTGAGTAACTACCGAAAGGGAAAAAACAAAATAAGGAGGGAAAGGTTTTATGATAATTCAAGGGGAAGCGCTTTACTGTTTGAAGCAAGGTCGGGCTGCCTTAAAACGCGTAGTTATAAAGCGAGATTCAGTAACGAAGAAGAACAATGTACATGCTGCGGGGGAACTAAGGAAACGATGGAACATGTACTGATTGAATGTGGCGATATTCACCCAGATATACGTGTGGGCACGAGTCTACAGGAAGCCTTGGGTTTTAGAGACAACAATGGAAAGCTGAACACGTCCGCGACAGAAATAAGAGACGGTTAGAGTATTGGTGGCAGAAAAGTAGAGATAAAGTACAAAAATAAATAATGGGGAAAAATAAGGTCATTCTGCCTTAAGAGGCAGAGAGATGGACCGTGAATTTATATTTTTTTGTATATTAACATATATTTAATCAGTGTAGATAAGGTGTTAGGCCAACATGAAATAAGGAAGCCTTTTTTTTCGAGCCAGGTGGCAGACATATCACCGCCCCGTTATAAAGGGGACTCTCATAGCATCCATCCATCCATCCTCACGAGCTTTAGGCCTCTCACGTTTATGGCTTCGGTATTCTAGGTCACTGTAGCTTCGGTAATCCGGATCAAGCAACGTGGCTCGCACGTCGGCTTATTTTGACTGAGCTGCTGGAGTCTCCGGAAAGCAGATATCGCGAGTAGCCACGAACGAAGGTGAATTCGCGAGCTAGTGCCGCCCAACGTAAAACGTATCGTGTGAGTAGTTTACACTCCGCGAAAGCAAGTCTACGTCCCGTAAAGGCCGGCGCATGCGCAAATTCCATCCGGTATCCGGTAACACGGTAACGTAAGGAAGTATACGTACAAGCTAAAATCCCCTAATGATGGACACTATTATGCGTGGTTTGAAATGGAAGATACGATGTTTGCTGTAACTTCATAATGCAATCGTGTTCTCCGCTGACTTTAATACGCATCTCACCCGCATGCGTAAGATTACCCAGTATCTCACGAACGCAAGTCTTCAACTGAACGTGAAGAAATATCACTTCGGGGCTCTCCAGCAAACCATACTTGGTCATATCTTGAAAAAAGGAATCCTCCCTGAGCGTGCGAAACTTCGTGCTGCTACTATCGTAGGTTGTAAATATATGTCTTTAAGCTGGAGCAATTGTGTTACACCTAAGAAACGGTTTATGCTCAAATACGTGCATCTTAACTTAGAATACCCCCCAAAATTAACCTAAGTTCTTCGATTGTCTGCGGACAGCCCTAAGCTTCTTTAGTCCCGTGACCTCAGGCCACCTAACATTTTCCCGGAACCCACTTCATATTGGTAAATGACTTTTCCTGATGCTATAGCTACAGTACCGGAAGCACAAGCTGTGTAAGTTTTCTATGCATTTTGTTTGGTATCCAGAACTATTTTGATGACATTCGGGCTTCCAGAACAACCTAGGCCATCGCTGTGTGGTGAAGTGCCTGCTGCTGTGCTTTACCGATACAATTGTTAGGATCGTGGATCATGGGTGGTAATAAAATACAGGGTATCATAACGGGTACTTTGCGCCGGAAATCAAATTTGTGCTGCATGAAAATTTGGGGTAACGGGAGGATTCGTGTTTAGCTTCGACAAGTTCTCAAATATGAACTGTTGCTGCGGTCGAAAAACAAAACCGAGAGGCTGGGATGCTGGGACACCACATGCTTTCACAGTAAAATCCCACACTCAACTGCAGCGCGTGAAATTATTGATAAAGTCGGGTGATTGTATGGTCAGACTTCAAAAATTCGGCAGATCCCACGTACCGTGGGAATCGATGTTATGCGAAGCATGCGCAAGATGGTGACTGTGCGCAATTTTTCACATTGAGCGAAACGTTCCGGAAAGATGCAAAAGAAATGTGCAAATGGTATACGCACACATATATTTTGAAGAGTCGCACATGTATTATAAAAGCAGTTGTTTACAACTGCTTAACGATGCCAAAAGCAACATTGGTGTTACCAACACCAAACACAGTAAGCTGATATGTAGCGCTTATATTCTTCAATACTGGATAGCGCGAATTCGAATAGGACAATGAAGGAACACAGATGCACAGGACAGGCGCTACTCGCAACTAAGCTTTATTCAGAAAAGTTTCCCTAGACATATACACAGTCGAGTGGCACGCGCAGGCGCAGTGCGCGTACGTTACAGTCACAGTTGCCCTTGTTAGAGTTGCGTTACAGTTGTTATGCTAATACTGCACTGTTATGACGGAGAACGCACGCACGTTTCACGAACCCGCGTGCATATGTGGAAGGGCTTCTTGGCAGTTCTTGAATAAGGTCATCATCACCGTGATCAGTGAGCGCCAGCAGCTGTACAGGGCTTGTTATTGGATCCGTTCGTGATCGGCGCCGCGAACGGTCTAAGTGTAGTGAAGTGCGAGGTATAGTAGAGCTAGCTGGTGGAAACCGCGGATGGCTTTTACGAAGAAATGATCTATGATGCCTTCTTCCCCAGCCGTGGCACCGAGGTCTTGTGATGCCCTGTCCATATCCAAGCCTTCATTCATGCCGTCTAAGAACCAGGCGTTGTTGGGTTTTGATAAATCAATGCTGAAGTCACCGGTAACCATGAGGGACATGGTCCTCTCGGCAGAGTTATTGTAGGAAGCATTGACCCCGGGTTTTGCGTAATCCACGTGGTTGACGTTGCGGACCACGTGGACGAGTGGATGGTAGCCCAGCGTCTTCCAGGGGTGCTCTGTCCTCAGCTCCCTAAATTTTCTTGCGTCGGCCGCTGTGGTGTAGTGGTTATGGTGCTCGGCTGCTGACCCAAAGGTCGCGGGTTCGACTCCGGCCGCGGCGGTCGCATTTCGATGGAGACGAAATGCTAGAGGCCCATGTACTGTGAGATCTTAGTGCACGTTAAAGAATAAAAGATGGTCGAAATATCCGGAACCCTTCAATACGGCGTCTCTCATAATCATGTCGTGGTTTTGGGACGTAAAACCTCAACAATTACTAGTAACATAACTTTCTTTCCGATTCAATGAGTATGTTCGCGGTTACTGCGTTGAGACTCTGTTTTCACGCGTGGCACATACCCGCATACCACGCATACCCGCATAACATGAACTCAAGTATGCGGGTATGTGCCACACGTGACTGAGGGAAAGCGTTTCATGACGTACGCGACAGGTATTTTGCGTTATTCATGTCATCACCAATTAATCGTGTTCGTCATACACTCATCCTATGCTATGCAAATTTTGGTATATTACAACCTATGGAGACGACCAGGAGAGCGCCTAGATGTAGGCGGCTAGATAGATAGATAGACAGACAGATAGATACGTAGATAGAAACGCCCAAACCTGAGCTTCGCTAAGAAATGCTTCGCAGTTAAAATTAAGAACACTGCATGAAGCTTTACAAGATTATATCACCACACATGGTACTAAAATTGTTTTGTAAAACCAGCTAACTGTAACGAACTAGTCTACTCAAGTACTGAATAATGGAATCAACGAAATAGAAGATGGTCGTCGAAAAACTTGTAATGGTACCAAGTATTACTTTTCTCTAGCTTGGTCCACAACAGTCAGAAGCTATTTTACTGAACTTGTCGCAGTATGATCTAGTAGAAGAAAGCTACGCATTACGGGCCAGTCTCAATTGCTCAGCAGGGTTGCGCCTAGCGACTATTTGAACTATATATGACTCGCAAATATGCTCCAATGACTACTCCAAATTACAATGGTAACTTAGATATGGTTTGCTAGCCCTTCCAGTCTTCTTTTTCCCTGAAAGACCGCAAGAACGACGGCTTGGCGCAAGCTTGGTGCAAATTGTGATTTTTGCAAAAATGAAGCAGGATGTAGCAGTGAAAGAATAAACCAGTCAAGAAGACGACGGACAAAAGAGAGAAGTGACCCACGCAGAGTGGACTGTCAACTGTGCTTCATTAGCAAACATCTTCCAGGAAAGCCAGGGGCGCATGCGCTGTTCGACCAACAAAAAACGGCCTATTTTAAAAACGAGGTGCTAACGGCAAAGTGATAGGAACCCACATTCTTTCTGCATCAATGAAATCTGTTTTCAAGTAGGCCGCTTGTGTTATTGAACAGCGCGTGCACCCCTGGCTTCCCTAGAAGATGTTTTGTCGTGTCCTCGTCCTATTTACATTGCAACGACGCCAACAGACGGCCGATTGTCTGTGAAAGACGCCGTCCGCGCCTTGTCGTGCTCCCAGCCTCTCGTCGGCCGATTCTCTTGTCACACAGAAGGCGCGCGCAGCGGCACCGACTGAACTTGCGCGCAAAAATTGAAAACAGGGGACCACCTGCTCCTCATTTAAGCCGTCCTCCCTACTCTACCATTGTCCCTCTCGGCGTAATCGGTGCCATGAGGGGTATTCAGACGGGGGAGAAATGCTCGGGGGATAAAGGCGGAGCCTAGTGACGTCAGCTCGCGAGGAGAAGTCTCCACAAATGTCCCCCACTCACACGTACGAGGCGAACGGAGGGGGAGACCAGTGTTACTACATTACTCTGGTGGCTTGCACCACCCGTTTGACGAGCTGCTGACGACGATGCAGCTGCAGACTGGACACCCACTGCCGCTCTCTGCAGGAGCAAGTGCAACAATGTGGCCAAACAAGAGCCCGAAATTTCGCTATATCCCCTACCGCCGGGGGATTGTTTGTCCTTTCGGGGAAAACGTCCCCGTCTCCTCCGAGGAGGCGCGGGGGAGTCACGCCCACTCGCTAATCCGTGACGTCGCGGTCACGTGATCCGCAATCCCCCCGTCTCCCCCGAGCATTTCTCCCCCGTCGCGGCGCGGGGTGCGGATAAGAAAGCGGAAGCGAAGGAAAGGCGTCGTAGGGGTGCGCAAGATGCCCATTGTCAAATGCCCGAGCATCTCGAGGGAGGCCTCCGTTACCTCCCCCAAGATCTCCCCCTTCGACGTTCGAAGCAACGACATGGGCGAATTTTCGCTCGGCCACAGATCTCCCGACGACCTGCCGACGACCTGCTGACGACCAGTTTGCCGACGCGTTTTGCTGGTGTTTTTGGTCTGCCATCATGTTACACTACTACGACATGCTGTCTTTAGAGGCGTCGGCCTCGTGTGACCAGACGGTCCGGCGAGACCGCCGGCGGGCGACTCGTCAGCCGACCGTCTGCGTCTGTCTCGTGTCTGCATCGGTGTCGCGTCACTCTAGTGTAAACGCGTCTTAATAAAGCACAGTCCATTCGTTGTGTGGGCCACTTCTCTCCTTTTTCCGTCGTCTTCTAGACTGGTTTATTCTTTCAGTATTATGTACAGGCGCCGTCAAAATAAGTCCGACGCGCGAGTGACGACTGCAGTAAGATAGAACTCGAGTTACTGTATATGCTACCTTCAGGTACCTAAAGGTAGCCTATACAGAAACTCTAAATAAAACTAAAGTCACTAGAACGTTAAAAGTTCCGCATTCCTTTTCTCTTCGCTGCCGCGCGCTGTCAGCGGCTTCGCCACACAAACTGTCCAGCTCGCTCGCCGCGCTAATGCCTCCCAGCCGCCGACGCACGGCGCTTTGGAGGGCGATTGTTTTTATAGTCTGAGAAAAGCGTTTCGTCTTAAATCACACGCGTCAAGGCATCGGAGAATGCCTGGGTGCTGCGCTTTTGTAAGCAGCAACCGGCGGGAATCGGGCAAAGCTCTCGAGACATTTCTGTATGACGAACGTAAATGACAGATGGCGACATGGAAATCATGACGTGCATGTCATGTACGTCATGACCTGCCACGCTCATGATGTACTCGCGGCCGGTTCGCTAGCTTGATATACACCAAAATTTGTACTGTGTCGCGTGACCGTAGTGCACCAAGACAGTGGCATGTAAATCATGTGGTTCATGACATAGATAGATAGATAGATAGATAGATAGATAGATAGATAGATAGATAGATAGATAGATAGATAGATAGATAGATAGATAGATAGATAGATAGATAGATAGCTAGATAGATAGATAGATAGATAGATAGATAGATAGATAGATAGATAGATAGATAGATAGATAGATAGATAGATAGATAGATAGATAGATAGATAGATAGATAGATAGATAGATAGATAGATCTGCCGAGCGCATAAATGCCACGCAGCTCGCATTTCTTTATCGCGTTAGTACGCGCACGTGCGCGTGTAGGCAAGTGAAAACTACCGCTGTTTCTTTCCTAATCAATTAGAGAACAACGGTGTACTTCATTCGGGGCTACAAAAGCGCAAGCAATGCGTAAAACGTGCGTCACTCCGCGTAAAATGAACACAACGCCGCCGAAGCTTGAGCCGCGCTTGACCAAATATGGCGGCGGGTCGGACGGTCTTTTCCCGTTCCAGTGACTTTAGAAAAAACTAGAGTTTCTGTATATGCTACCTTTAGTTAGCAGAGTTGCGCATAGGTCCGGCTAGCAACCACAGCTATGCGGTGAAGTAGCACTCCGTTTGTGCAGGTGACATGCCTGGCTGTGTTCCAATTCTGGACAGCATCGTAGACAGTCTACGCTGACAGCTTAGAAGACAGCATCGAGGTCATGTTGTCCGACAAATGGAACGCGCCTAGAGGACGTCTACATGACGTGATGCCACCTAGCGTCGAGAAGAAAAAGCTAAGAAAAACAAACGTAAATGTTCTTTGTTTAGCCTCTTTCGTGTTCAAACCTATGAAAAAATTAACGTAGCTTACATTGAGCGCCTGGAAAAGCGCCTGGAAAAGGACTTAAGATGGCCGCTGTCCATTTAGCTGTCTATTTAGCCGTCTACGATGAGTATTGGAACACACCGCCCCGCCACGGTGGTCTAGTGGTTATGGCGCTCGACTGCTGACCCGAAGGTCGCGGGATCAAATCCCGGCTGCGGCGGCTGCATTTTCGATGGAGGCGAAAATGTCTGAGGCCCGTGTACTTAGATTTAGGTGCACGTTAAAGAACCCCAGGTGGTCAAAATTTCCGGAGCCCTCCACTACGGCGTCTCTCATAATCATATCGTGGTTTTGGGACGTTAAACCCCAGATATTAGTATTATATATTGGAACACACCCCCTATCGTGTCGGCAATTAACGTGTCCGGCGTGTCGAAGACCGGCAGTAAGCATTGTTTATAGATGATTAGTGTTAATTCAGTTCGCTGCACAGGCGGCGTCCAAAAATACAAAAATTGGCCCCAGCGTCAGCTTCTCCGCAATGCATGGTTGCTAGCGGCGCTTGGAAGACAGATGCGCAACTCTGGATAAAACTAGAGTTACTGTATATGCTACCTTCAGGTAGCAGAGTTGCACATCTGTCTTCCAACGCCGCTAGCAACCATGGATTGCGGAGAAGCTGCCGCTTGGGCCAATTTTTTTATTTCTCGACGCCGCCGCTGCAGCGAACTGAATTAACACTAGCCATCGACAGCCAATGTTTATCGCCGGTCCGACACGCCAGGCAGGTTAATCGGCGACACAGTAGGCATGTCGCCTGCAAAAACGAAGTGCGCCTTCACCGCATAGCTGTGGTTGCTAGCCGGACCTATGCACTACTCTGCTACGTAAAGGTAGAATATACAGTGATTCTAGATAAAACTGATAAAACTGCATCGCCGCGCCATCTGACGTGGAGAGTGCGCATGTGCATCCTTTCAATTTCGCAGCCATATCTTTTTACTCGCTTGCAGCTGACCAGGTGATCACATAGAGCGTTTTGCGCTAGGCGTCGCTTTCTTTCTTCAATCCGTGACGCGCTAAGTTCGACGGGGGCATGGTGGCGGTGATGTGTACGCGGCTCGCTCCACAGACAAAGCAGAGCACAGCAGACAAAGCGCCTGGTCCCGTCTGTTTCTTTCTGTGTCCTCGTAGATTACGCGCTGTTTCGAACCCATGAAGCCTTACCAACAAGCTCAAGCCTCAAACCCATACCCATTTAGAGCAGAGCAGCCGAACTTCTCGCTTAACGCGCTCGTGTTAAACGCTCCTTTCGCAGAAATTTCGGTGTCGGTGTCTACGTAAGCGTCGTTGGTAGTGCGAAAAAAATCAGCGCGTTCTGCATGGCGAAAATGCGTTCAATTTTACGCGCACAGGCTTTCTGTTCCTCACGGTACGTTGAGGGTAATATGGAGAAGGCGATGCCAACCAGGCCCGATTAGGTTATCGTGTTCTACTCTTGGAGGCGAAGCTCAAGCGTCCTTCTCGTTGTATCGTGGTTCGAAGAGCTCACACTTAGGGTACAGAGAAGCGGGGAACACGCTATGTTCTTTTGAGCTGTCACTCGGCTTCTTTGAGTTCATCACTGCTGCCACGTGTTTTTGTAACTTTCAGTAGCCACGCGGAACGCGTTGTGACTTACGTGCTCTCTATAGAGGATATATCGCAAGCTCTGAAGAAGCGTGATCACAGTAAATAGTTCCGAAGATATGCATCGTTTGGTATCCTGTCCGAAAACTTGCCGATCGGTGTGTGAGTGTGGCCACGTGATGCAACGGTGTTACTGTTTTTAATGACAACTCCAAACGGCATCAAGCGTTTAAGCTGGCAAATTTCCTATTCGCGAACGCATGTTTCCCAATAAAAAACTGCATGACGAGCGGCCGGCAGGCTTGGCCTGACGGTCCCGACGTGGGAGTCGCCCGCTGCGCGCTGACGCACGCCTTGCAGGACACAAATGAAGTTTTTCAACCAACCAACCAACACCTATCTGCCCAACCATTTTATACGGCTGTATCCCTTGAAGCGCTGATTAAAATGTTGCAGTGGTTTAGCTCGGCTATGCCAGGATAACGTAGCGTTAGCAAAGGTTCAGCTGATTGTTCTTAGCTTTCCTGATTGTCTAGGATTAGCTTGATTATCATGCTTACTGCTGCTCCAATGACACACATATGGTATACTTATTATGTGGTACATGTATATTTATTTTACCAGGCAACTACTTCGAGATCCGATGAGTTAAGCTTCTCCGCTCTTCTGCGCCGTTGAGCAGCATTTGCGCTCTCCTTCTCCATGGCTATACCACACTGGCAAACGCCAGTCAGAGGCGCTATCAAGCGGCTCCAGCGCAGTGTCAGACGGCGACTGCACAGCGAAGGCGAATAGCTACGCGCGCGCCGGCGACAGTACGTCTACCTCGGCTACGACGTGACTCCTCTGGAAAGCGCAGACCGGCGGCAGCGAGTCGCGCGTGGCAGCGGCGGAGTGCGCGGGAGGTGCCGGCTCCGATGCGCCAGCTGTGTGACATCACTGATCCTCGCGCATGCGCAGCACGACTCTTGAGGAGCCACGCGAAACTGGCTCGGCTAGGCTAGTGTAGCTAACGCTACAAAAACTGTAGTTATCAAAAGCCAGCCAGAGGGCCGCCGTGCGACCTTAGATTTATCTACACAGCCGATCAGCTGGTTTTCAGTGGTTCGACTAGAATACGGCTGTCACGCCATCTCCACCCGTCCGTCATGTGTTCGGGCTTCTTATTGGCCAGCGATACTTATTTAACACGTAGAAATATCGAGCGCCGGACAAAGGTCTGTCGTCCACTGAAATGGCACCTCGTGTTCCCATGAAGATCGGTGATACATCGCCAGAGGTTCTGTGGAGGGTGTCCCACAGGGAGATATTGCCCGAAGTACTGGGAGGTCGGAGACAGCGGTCACCAGGATTATCCGCGCTTTTAGAGATGACGGAACACTTGCGGATGCCAAGCGGTCTGGCCGGCCAAGATTCACGACGCACGAGGACGACATTTTGATCGTGGCCGCAGGTGTCGTTGACCCTTTTCTTGCCAGCTAAAGAAATCCGGGACGAGCTGTCACTGAATATTTCTGCAGCGACAGTGCGTCGACGATTGAAAGAGGCTGGAATTTCTAGTTTTGCTGCAGCGTAAAAGCCTTTTCTGCCTAAGCGATAGCGCCAACAACGCCTGGACTTAGCTTTGAGTCACCAGCATTGGAATGAAGAAGAATGGCAAAATGTAGTTTTTTTCTGACGAGTCGACTTTCTGCACTCGGTGGGATCAGCAGAGGAGGGTGTGGCGGCCCTTCAATTCGAGGTAACCAATGCGTTCACTTTTCGCGGTGTTAATATGTTTTGCTGTTTTGCATATGCCGAAATATTTTCGCAGATGTAATATTCTTGAGTAATTTTCAAACTTATTTCAACAAACAAAAATATACTACAATGTCAATGAAGACACAAATGCACTGCAAATAACAAAACGTCCACAAACAATTCCTCATTAGCAGCACGTCATATACATGGGTTGCACGGACGTCACATCCGGGAACGACAGGACCGAAAGCCGCCATGTTTAAGAACACTTGCAGCTGTCTGGAAGCGTAGGCATAAACTTTGCAGCGGCGAGATCTGTTCTTCGGACGCGCCACCGGCTGGACCATGACTATTTGCGCTGTTTTCGGATGCAGAACAAGAAGTGAAACTTCTGCTTCTAAAGACAAGGCACAGCCACGCGTTAGAATGTTTAGATTGCCCGCGATTATAACGAATCAGTGCGCGCGAACGAGGCTGTTGTCCGCAAAGCGCCGTAACGCTTGGCTGGCGCGCATTAAGCGAAGAGACTTGAAGAAAGAGAAATACATCCGTGTCTGCGGTCTTCACTTCATATAAGGTAAGGGTATTTTCGAGTTGTGTACAGGTGTAACACGTTTACTGACGTGATTACGTCTCTTCTCCAGAATGTTGCCTATATTCACAGCGATGTAGAGACGAGCTTTTCCCCTTGAATAAACGCGTCTCGAATTGTTAAATGTGGCCTAACGGTGCAACACATCTGAACGTGACCTTCTTCACAGGGAAAGCTGCAAATTTAATGGATGACACGAAACCCGACTGGACACCGAGCCTACTGCTGGGCCACGGCCGTTATGACCAGACACTAGTTTTCACCCCTCAAGACAGAATCCTCGACGCCCATGCGTCTGGACATACACGAAGTTTTACTTCGACCGTAACGTGAAAGAGCGTCGTTAACTAACCTCGCTTAGAACGACGATACGCTGCGATGGCAGCTGCTTTGCTGCTATGTCCTTCACCATCCGCTGGTGAAGTAGTTGCGGCCATCCAGCAACCTGTAGGCCTTCATTTGTTGCAGCGTGACGTGACTTGTTGAAAGCACCAAATAATTCACAATGTCGCCGTGCGTCACGGCAGGCAGCAGATCGACGTCCGATGCAGCGTCCTTACCGATGCGCAGTTCGTAAGGGTCGATGCCATCGCACATTTCAATTTTAGCTCGGTAACGTACCCGAGTCGGTCCCACAAGTTCTTCAAAATACGACGGGCAAAGCGCATGCACGTTTTCTTTCGCCATGTCGCTCAAAATAAATTAAACGACGACGACAAGCTCCGACGCGGCGGTAAGCCACACGCGCAGCCCGACTCGATGTTCTTAAATATGGCGGTCGCTCACTTTGCAAGTCGGAAGTGACGTCACATGCAACCCATGTATACATCTGCTTCCAGTTTTTCACAGAGCGTCTTGTACGCGTTGTTCGCACGATGGTTTAAAGCAATTTATATTTTTAAGCAAAACGCGCATAACCGATTCCCCAACCAGTTTTCTACACCTTTGACCTGTCCATTCTGGTTCTTTTAAAATTGCAGGTACCACCCTTGTTATACTCAGTGTTCTCTCAAGTGGCCGGTGTTCAGTGTCCGTATGGCGTGCTATAAGCAAAGATGGGCCAGGGCCACTTCTCCGCATTGATGGGAAATTCACAGCGCCCTACTACAGTTCCTCCTAGAAAACACCATGCTCCCATATGTTCTGGATTGGCCTTTTCCCGACGGCTGCTTCATCTTCCAGCAGGACAAAAGCCCCGTACACATGGCTCGTCAGGTCGCCATGCTTGAAAATCTTGGCGTGCGCAAGTTGCCGTGGCCTCCCTGTGGCGCGGACGCAAATCGAATCGAGAATTTGTGGGCCCGAATGGTCTCGCCAGGCTCAGCTTGTCTAGGGCAACGGCGGACGCACTGTGGAACGCAATTCAAGAAGAGCGGGAAGCCCTTCGGCCGGACGGCGATTATGTCGCCTCGCTATACATATCTACGAGAAGGATGTCGGAAATTATTTCCGTGAACGGCCACTTCATGCACTGAAGTTTTTGTTATAAAGGGGGTGAGGGGGTAGAGGTGATAAGTTTCGCCGTTACTATTTTTCGCTCGCCCTCAGCTGCATTCCTTTTTAGGGGCGAAGCTCCTTATAGCGGCACCCGTTCGTCCCCGTCGTAGTCCGTAACCAGTCTTAACGCTAGTACCAGATCTTGATGTCCAAGGTAGTGCCGGTGGGAGATTTCTCCTGTGCGTTGTTGAACAATAAAAAATTCGCAGCGTGCGCGTTAACTAAAAGCCGCATTCTTCTATCTCTCATTCCCCATTAGCAGCCATTGGCACATTCCAGTAGGAAACGTTAGTAGAAGTAGAAGTGTAAGTGTTCGCTAAAAGCCGACTTCTTCTGTCTCTCATTCCCATTAGCAGCCATTGTTTACCTCCAAGGTAGTGCCTGGTGAGATTTCTCCTGTGCGTGATTAAACAATAAAAATTTTGTTCAAAACGCCGTTGATTGATGAAATAAACCAACGAAAGACGCCAGATGTTTTCTAAAAGCAAAACGAACAGACGCCAGATGTTTTCTAAAGCAATGGTTTTCTAAACAATGAAAATTCACAGCGTACATGTAAAATTAAAGTGAGCTGCAAGTCGTCATAACTCTCATCGAACCTTTAGTATAAACGCGCCCGATCTCACGTCGGTGATGATGTACTGGGCAGAATTCACGGAAGATTCACGGTTTACCGATGAACCTCCGCAGCTTCGCCCACTCATCATCATTCACTCCGTGGATATGCTGTGATTTTTTGTTCTTTCAAAGCCAATCCATGACCTCGCCGATTACAACGAGCGTTTTTTTTTCTTTTTTTATAGTTCATTCGCCTATTTTGTTGCATTTGCAAGGTGATCTGCCCGCCTTTTGCTATATTATGTTAATAAACTGGTTCTGGATGGGCTTTTTCCCGACGGCTGCTTCATCTTCCAGCAGGACAAAAGCCCCGTACACATTGCTCGTCAGGTCGCCATGCTTGAAAATCTACGTGACGCCAAAAAGGCAGAAAAAAGAGTGTTCCACACTCGCCGCCGTGGCTGCGACTGGCGCTGACTGGCACTCATAAGCTTTAATCCACATATATACCCTATAAAGCGGACGGGGAGATGACCGCCGCCGTACACTCTAAGAAAAAAAAGAGTCAAAAGAGGGTCACGGCCGCGTGACTCTCTTCGGGTGTCCATTTGACCCCTTTTGGAAGGTACAGGCAGAGAAAGAGAGTTCGCAATTCGACTGGAGTCACGGGACTCTCCTGAAGCGCGTTTCGATTGGCGGCGCCGCCGTATACGCCATACATATCGCGCGCTTGCCCTTTGGCGCCGTTGTGGCGCGTTGGCTCGACGACGGAGGCGAGGCAACGCGCCACAACGGCGCCAGGGTGGCGTGCCGCCGTGCCGCTTGTTTTCCTCTATGTCTCCTCGTCTATTGGAATGCGTTGCGTGTTGGTTGTGTTGGTTGCGCGGGTTGTGTCTGCTCATGCGCGTCTTCGGTGGTGTTGGTGTCGACGCCGGCTCCGTGCACGAAGTGACGCGGTGACGCTTGGAGGACGGAATAGTCCTGTAGCTGCGGACAGGAACAACGGGCGCCAGTTAACGGTGAGTGTACTGCTTTCGTAGGTACTAATTATACAGCTTTAGCTGGGCGTCTGCAGCAGCTCTGCGGAAGTTATCTGCCAGCCATTTCCAACAGCAGCCTGTGTCCGCAGGGCTGTTGCGGATGCCCAACTAAAGCTGTCAGTTAACGAGTTGCCACCGCTATGCGCGTTGCTGTACAAGCACCCATAAAGTGAGCGATGAAAACAATTATCAAGGGTCATTTTTTGCTGATCGCACGTTGTGTCTGCGCTACTGAATGTGCAAGATGTCGTTTTGAGATGCACTTTAGTCTACTTCATAACATTTCCATCGACCTTGAGTGTGTAGCGTGCTTCGGCGCGTGGGAACGTGAAAAAAAAATGCCTGTGTACAGAACGCTCAGACGCACTATATATAATGGTTTTTGTTGGCTTAAAGACGGTAGTTTGAGGTGCAGATATAGTACGGTGCTTCCAGAACGTACGCGGTCATTCAAGTTGGACACGCTTCACCGGTAAAGTGAAAAAGGTCTAGAGTTTCGACGGCGCGCGTTGGTGCGGCCGCGGCTGTGCACTCTTCCCTCGTTTCTGTTTGCTGTTTTCGTGATTTGCATACACTGCGATGACGTTGGGCGTTATTACAGAATCGAGTGAGTGTGCGTGATTGTGGGAGCTATGTGCGGTAATTCTAGAATATGACATGTCTGATCTCGACGTCAAAAAACTTGGTTCCTGACCATGCCTGTTTGCACTTGTTGTTTTGTTGTTAGCCTTTATTATGTCTGTGTGAACCACTTATTGTGTAGGTTTTGCAAAGCTTTACTGCAATTTCATTTTCTCATCATAATATCACGTTCTGCTTTTCAGATACCGTTTTTCATGGTGCTCACGCTGGACAGGAGCGACAACCTAGCAAGCCACAAGTCTGATCTTTCAAGTCGTCACCACGTTTTGATTTATTCTTAATCACAAGGAATAAATATGGAAACATGATGGCGATTTATGCTGTTCATTTAGCACCATATGACACTGTGCACATCACAGTCACACATTTTGGTTGGCTATACTCATAGAAGCATGTAAATGAGGAATACCCAAACTTCTTAATTGGAAATCACAGACCATCTTTTCGCGCTTTCTATATAACTTTGCTGGAAAATATGTGTTGTTTTGACGAGTTTTATTAAAATAATGCTAAAACTGAACTATTCTTTTTTTTACAGTCGCTGGGCAGAACGGCAAGTATTATTGGACTTGCTTAAAATGAATACTCCACTATTTTCAACAGTAGTCGCGCAAAAGTAGAGCAAGGATCAAATGAGTAGCTTAAAATACTTGTGGAGTCACTTGATGCTTCGGTGTGGGTCCCTTGACCACCCAAGCGTTACCGGCAAGAGTCGTCTGACTCCCTATAAGTGGTAACGTGATCCTCCCAATGAGAGTCTGTACACTCTTCCTAGAGGATCAGGGGACTCTTCTAGAGCGAGCCGACCCTGACCCACCAAGAGAGTCACCGTGACTATTTAAAGAGAGTCGTATACGTGGCAAGTCAGAACTCTCCGAAAAGAGTCACGCATACTCTTTTTTTTCTTAGAGTGTAGCTCAGTGGTAGAGCATCGGACGCGTTATTCGAAGGTCACAGGTTCGGTCCCTGCCGGCGGCAAGTTATCTTTTCGTCCACTTTACTTTCTTCACATTTATATTCTAATTACTACAAATAACACCCCCTATACTTTCCTTGGCATTGCTGTCTGTTAGTTCTCATTAATATTGTGTCTAACAAAGAAAAAACGAGCCCTTAAAAGTAATCTTTCCTTTGTTAATAAACTGAAGCATTCTTTCGGCTCAACGCCTTTTCGCTTTGGGTGCCCTCGTTCGTGTTTCGGTATCACATGGTACGCTTCAACTAAAACGAATGTGCACAGAAGTGAAGTAATGAAGTGTGTGGCACCGGTTCGCCACTGAGACAAGACATGAAATCTCTTTAATCGGGGCATAGCGAGCCGCGTACACTTCACCGCCACCATGCCCCCGTCGATCTGACTGATGGCGCGTTCACACTGAGATATTCGGCGGCGAGAGCGCGCGGAATCCGCTTCGGCGGCAGCGAGATCCGCCGGAAAAGCCCTTTCCGCGCCGATCGGTCGTGGACCGATTTTTGCGGCAGCTGCCGCCGGATTCCCACACCGCGAACCAATCGGAATGCGAGTCGAACATTCGAAAAATGGTGGCGTGCTTGTGATATCGCAGTCGTCGACGCCTGTGGTGGGAGCGAAGTCTTTCGTAATCATCCTGTAGTTCTCGACAACTGCCAAGTGTCGCCGCGATTAGCATCTTTGCAATACACCATCGCAATCTCGCAGGACGGGTGGCATTATCTCGGCTCGACCAAGCTTCTCGCGTCTTGCAAATCAGGACGAATCAACCACAACTGCTTGCGTCGTTTCTTGTTCGGCGAATGTATGTTTCTCCTCGTCAGACATCGCCAGAAAGTTGCTTTCCAGCAAGCCCAGCAGTTCGACGACCCTGCTCCTGTTTATGCGCTTCGCCATAACGAAACGCGAACACAACGCAGAGCGCGTCGATGCCAGCGTTCCTTCGCGCGAAGGGGCGATTACAACTAGGCGCCCTAGTTTCGGCGGTGCGTTTGCTATAGGCACCGTACAGTCGAGTTTTCCAGTGCGACTGCAGCACCAGAGCGCAAAGCCTAGCGGATAAAAAAAGCAATAACGAGACGGGGTCCGTCAAAATTGAACGCGATGCGCGCGTCTCCCTCCCCGCGCGAGTGCGCGGATTGTGGCCGGGCTACACGGGGGACGCGTGAGCGCGTCTACTTTCTGCGGGCCCCTAGCGGCCAATGTCAGCGGACTTGGGACGGGCCAGTGCGAGGAACGCAGCTCCCTCTGGCCAGTGTACGGTGCCTATAGGTAGTGTGAACAATGTGGAATTTCGGCGGCGCGCGAACTCCGGTCGCTGTGGCGGGCGGATTCCTCAATGTGAATGAGCCATGAGTGCGTCACGGATTGAAGAAAGAAAGCGACGCCTAGCGCAAAACGCTACATGTAATCACCTGGTCCGCTGCAAGCGAGTAAAAAGATATGGCTGCGAAATTAAAAGGACGCGCATGCGCACTCTCGACTTCAGATGGCGCGGCGATGTAGTTTTATCTAAAGTCCCTGGATATTTTTGGGAAAGTACCGTCCTTCTTTTAACCGAGCCGCCACGCCGAGCACCCTCCTCTCCCGCCTTCCACCTCCCCGCTTCACGGGCCGTTGCCTGGGAAACGCGCGCGTTATCTGCGTGACATAGCATTCTTGATAGGAAGTGGCGCGTGCCGGGTTATAGGGCCGGCGCCCGCACGGTGGTCGTTTGGGAGAGAAGATAGATACGGTTTGGACACTTGGGAGAGGGGGGTTGGACACTTGGGAGAGGATATGGAGGAGAGTGTCGCTACTTTCTCTATATCAAGGGACTTTAGTTTTATCTAGTCCACGGTGTAAGAAAAATAATTTAGGTGTGGACACTCTCCGCCCGCCGCGAAGGAGAGCGCGTCCAGATAATGTTCGCCTTTAATACATGCGCCGGCCGCAGTTTCGTGGGGGGCGCTGCGACATGGGGGCTTAAGAAACCTATTGCGACGAGGCGAACGCGCGTTTTTCTTCATTTTTTTTTCACCTCATTGCATTTCTTTTTAACCGTGCACGCGGAGGAGGATAGAGCAACTGAACGGCGAGTTTTCATACGGCCACGGTGTAAACGGCGCACCCGACGCACATAGCGTCCCTAACAGCGTTGCGTACGTAAAAGCGCGGCGTCTTGCTTAGAGCGCGTGAGCAGTCTTTCTGCTCGCTGACTTCTCACGTGCACAACGCCGTTACGGACGCTACGCACGCAGCTCGTATAGCTCGTCTTCTATAGTACATGCGCCGGCCGCGGTTGCGTGGGAGGCGCTGCGACATGGGGGCCGAGAGGAGGAAAGAGGCGAACATTATGTGGACGCGCCGTCGGGCGGAGTGTCCACACCTAAATTATTTTTCTTACACCGTGATCTAGTCACTAAAGTATAGGCGTCACATGCACTGGTTATTGCAGAATATAGAAGAAGGTCATGTGCTGAAGATGTTTTTAATTCATTTTAGTTCATTTCAGTTCTGTGAGATCAGGGCTTGGCAAAGATACTTTGAAATTGTATTGCGATACGATACAAGATACTCGGTCAAGAAGTATTTGAGATACAGATACAAGATACTTCCGGAATTATTGTAAATGATACGATACTTCCCAATTGTATCTTAAGATACTTCGATAGATTAGGTATACATTAGCAATATAATTGCAAAATTGCTTTTTTTTTTATTGGCGCCAGTATGCCCTACGGCATAAGTTAAATAAAAAGAAAGAGTTCAGTTTCGCGGATAAAGGCCAGGAGCGGTCGATGCAAAGGCCCGTGCGTCCAGCGCGTTAAGTCAGGTGGTCGACCGGGGCGGTAGTCAAGGCCTCGTAGGTGGAGGATGCGAGCCTTGTGAAGCCTTGTGCGCACCCTATAGATCCATATAATGAAGCAGCTATATACAAAATTGTTTACTTGAAAATTTCCTAAATGCCACTAACTATGTTTATTTTAATGAAACATCTGTTTGTATACCAAAAGTTCGGTCTTTCTTGCTCAAATCATACTAGTTTCATTTCGAAACAACTTATCGCGACTTGTTTGGCTGCTCAACAGTCAGTGGTTTTTGCTTCACACTTTTGTAATTGATGGGTGTCGGTGCTCTACATGGCTACCAGCTAGCGGGCTGCCATCTAATTGCAAGAGCGTAATTTAGAAGCCTTCACACTATGGCGTGAATACCGCTGTGCAGTCTTGCCTTGTCCGTAAGCGTATTACCGTTCTCGTAATACCGCATCACCCGACAGGTGTAGAGCAGCAACAACGCGCGGGTAGCGATATTTTACAGCGAAAGCTGTTATGAGATCATTTCACCGGCCGTTTTTGGCGCCGTAGTTGTCCGCCGCCGCCGCCGGTGTCCGTAACCAGTATCGTTCGAAATAAGAAAAAAAAACGAAATAAGAAAAAAATTCCAGGATGGAAGGAGGTTCGAACCTGGGCCCTCTGCGTGGGAGCCCAGTATTCAACCTCTGAGCCAAGCCTGCTTTTTTTTTGATCATGGTATTTAATAGAATGCGTATGAAAATAGTACACAGTATCACACCAGTCTATAACACAGAGTTACACTATTACAGTCACTTAGCGACAATGAAAGTACAAGCACTTCCACAAAAACTGGAAGACTAACTTATAGTCCTTCATTCCAGGGAGAGTTCTTCATCAGGTGTTGCACAGGAAAGGTGGCGAGGCTAAGCACCTCGCCAAGATTGTGTACCAGTCCGGTCTGAAATCAAGTTCGTCGTAAACTTCTTTTAAATTAATAACCATTCGGGTGAAATGTATACGTGATGAGGTGATCGGCTCTGCGTTACGGTCCTGCATTCGCTGTTACTTATTGCGCACCACTTTCAGGACGAAGACTGAACCACACGAACACAAGCGCTTGTGTTCGTGTGGTTCAGTCTTCGTCCTGAAAGTGGTGCGCAATAAGTAACAATGAATATATACCAACTGGCCCAAGCAAGTACCCTTATAACCTGCATTCGCGTCTTCCACAAACTGTGCATACCAATAACAAGGAACATATCGTACGGCACTTCATCAAGATGTGTTGGCATCAAATAACGAATAGTGTACGAATTAACTTCAAATTCTTTCTGCAGAGTTCGCTGGAGGACATCCCAGAAAAAAATCGCATCTTTGCAGCTCACGAAGCAATGCTCTATTGTTTCGGTACATCACAGAGACGGCAGTTGACCGACGATACAAAAATGCCTTTTGTTTGTAACCATGTTTTTACGGGGAGTGTTTTAGAATGGGGTTTATAGAAGAATGTTTTTGAATTGGGAGATATATACATTTTTTGCACTCGTTTCAACAATCATGGCCTGGAAGATCAAAATATGATGATCGGTACAGCGGAGGAGGGAAGAGCATAGATATTAAGTCCTTATATAGTGTTTTGCGTGGTACAGTATACAAATATTCTGTTGAAAATCGGGCTTTAAGAAATCGAACAGCAGAGTAAACTTCCTCCATAAATCCCCACAGGCATGGGCGTGCGAAGAAGTTTGAGGAAACAACCAAGTCAGGGAAACAATTAACAAAGTTAACTTGCAAGAACGAACGAATGATGGGATGGGAATTGTCACGGAAAAAGAAGAAGCGTGAAACTGTTTGCCATAGATACGAATGTATTAAACCCAAACCGCCGTCACTAACTTGGATGAAAATGTTGTTACGACGCATGGGCTCAAAAGTCGAAGACCATATGAACGTTGCAAATATACGATGGAAGCGTTGCACGTAAGACCTAGCACAATGAATAAGCTGCAGCACATAGTAAAGCTTTGTTGCTAAAAAAGTATTACAAGCTTCGGCTCTCCCAAAAATGGAAAGGCGATATGGAACAAATGCCTGGGCCTGCCGTTCAATCAAAAGGACACGTTCTTTCCAATAGCGTGCACTGAATCTATACGCATCTAGTGGTACACCAAGGTACTTTGGTGGAATGCGAGTCCAGTTAACCCCTGCAAACTGGTTCGGCGTACTGCCCCATGAGCCAAACCATAATCCTAAACTTTTTGAGGAGTTTAAACGACCTCCAGAAACAATGCCAAATTTCTCAATTTCAGATATCGCATTTTCAACACTTGGTTTATCGGTGCAAAGGATCGCTACATCATCTGCATAAGCTAATATTCTAACTTCATTGCCTAGTATACTGAATCCTCGGATACGACTCGATTGTACTATGCTCAAACACAGTGGTTCAAGATAAAGGGCAAACAAAAGTGGTGACATTGGGCATCCTTGCTTTACAGACGAGCCAATAGCAACTGATTTTGAAAGGTGACCATTAACAATTAGACGAGTCGAAGAATCATTATAACAAAGTCTGACCCCGTTAAGTACTATGCAACCAATATTGACATGTTCAAGGAGAGAAAAAAGAAATGAATGGCTCCCACGATCAAAAGCTTTTGCGAGGTCTACCTGCAACATTGCCAGCTGTTTTTGACAACTGCAGCAGTACTGAAGAACTGTACGCATGACGTGTATATTATTTTGTATGGAGCGACCTCTAATTCCACATGTCTGATGAGGACCAATAAGAATAGACATCGCAAATTGCAACCGATTTGATAGGACTTTCGCAAAGATTTTGTAATCAACATTTGATAACGATATTGGTCTGTAACCCTCAACACTACGCAGTTTTTCTTTATCAGAGCTTTTTGGTATCAAGACCGTATGACTTTTACAGAAAGACCGTGGGAGCGTCTCCATGTCATAGCTTGTTTTGAAGATATCCAGCAAAATCGGAGAAAGAGTAGTTTTAAACGTTTTGTAAAACTCGGCTGAAATTCCATCAGGGCCAGGTGTCTTCGATAAAGGTAGTTGATCTATTGCCTGTTCAATTTCCTGTATTGTAATTGGACTGTTCATGGCAGCACAATCATCGTCATTCAATGGGTTCAAAAGAGAAACAAAAGTAGCCTTTAGGTCGACATCCGAATTGCATGAAATGGCACTAAACAAAGCTTCATAGTACTTTTCAAACTGAAAAATTATGTCTGTTGTGTTTGTTATCAGAGTTACGTTAGCATATAGATCAGGAATTGCTTTAGAATTAGCATGATTACGTTCATCTAGCAGAGCTTGACGTGTCGGTTGCTCAGAATGTAGTGTCCGCCTGTTTCGTGATCGAACACGTGCCCCTCTGTAGCGGATAGTCTCATAATGTTGTAGTTGACACTTAATGTTTTCGATGTCATTGGTGCACTCGCCTGCCTTTTCACATTCCATCTCATACAAGTTACAGAGGCTTTTAAGAAGTGTCTTTTCCTCATTCTTCCTGTAGTAAGATTTCACAGACCCAATCTCGATGACTATTGAGCGAACCTCTTGTTTAAACAATTCCCAAGCAGCGAATATATGCAACCCCATGGAAAACGATTTCATCTTCGCCGCTCTAACTCGATAAATAAATTCCTGATCGCGTAGAAGCTCTGAGTTTATCTTCCAGAGCGCCCATTGTTGTCGGAATTGATTTCGGCGGTTGGCACCCATTTGTCCAATAACAATGCAATGATCTGAGAACGAAACCGGTTCAGTGTTGCATGACCATTCACGAGAGATAAGTGATGATGACACGTAAATCCGATCAAGGCGAGCACAAGAGCATCCCTGTAGTCTGGTATACGCAGTTACGTGACCCGAAGCATCTATGTCAATAAGCCCTGCATTAGCTACAATGTCAGACAAAAGCTCGCCACTCTTATCTCGTCGACTACCAGGATTGCTGCGGTCGTTAGGATCACACACACAGTTGAAATCTCCCATTAACACAGTACATCGATCAGAAACAATTAGGCCAGATAAATTGTTGAATAAATCAAGGCGCTGTGAAACCTCATTAAACGCATATAGGTTAATGATTCGCCATGGCACTCCTTGCAATACAAAATCACAGCAGATATATCTGCCTTCGTTATCGACACTGGTAGTAATGGCTGAACAGGGTAGGCTTTTTCGCAGAAACAACCAACAGCCCGCAGATAAACCGTTTGCATGTGAAACACAAACATTATAGTCACACAGGAAAGGGCGTAAGGCCCTGTCAGTCTCTTCGTCACTCTCGATCTTTGTCTCCTGAATGGCGACAAAGTCCAGGCACTTTCGTGCGATAAGTCTACGGAGCTGCGCCTGTTTCTGCGAAGACCTAAGACCACGTACAAAGCCGCAAAGTTGAGTCGCTCGGAGTGCGCCATGATGGTTACCTACAGCTATGCATATTGTCCCATGTGGTCAGTCCTGGAAGACGACGGTGAAGCTTCCCTTGAACCTCCACCAGGCCTCCTAGACCTTGACCTCCGACATTTTCCTTCGTGCTTGGAAGTTCGCCGACGGCGTGGTTTCCTATTCACACTCGCAGTGTCGCTGTCCTTGCTGGATTCCGAACTGTAGGACGTCGCGCGTCGCTTAGGAATTGTAGCCTCAGGAGAACCTTGCATGTCGTCTTCTGACACTGCACCGTGATGAAAAGGCTGCTGAGGAACTGAAGAACAATTGAGCAAGTGGAATATCCTCAACCGCCTTCTTCGCAGGGACTACCTCCTTTGCCTCAGGCTTCTCAGAGTTACCTTTGGGCTGCTGTTTGGATGGGTCTCTTGTTACTTCGCACGTGGCACTTCCCGCAGCGTATCAGGGTGCAATTTTCGCGTGCCTTCAGGGGGCATTTTGCTCAATCCATCCGCATCGGTTGTAGCCGGAGAGTCGCCTGTCGCATCCAAAACCTCCGTGGCATCCATAATATGTTCTTGTAAGCTATCCTCTTGTTGCTGCGTGCGTTGCCGTAATTTGTTAGCGCACGTCACGTCACCACGCAGTCCTCGGTGGAATGACCGAAGCGTCGACAGTCATCGCAGCGGGGAGTTCTGCAGTTGCGACGGATGTGTCCAACCTTGTTATAACGTAGACAAAGTGGCGGGCGACCAGGAATCAGTATGAGGCTCTGAACTCCACAGACAGTAAGAAGGTGTGGAGTGTCACCCACTCGAACTCCATCGGCGAGGGACAATACCACATCACGATTAAGTGTCCGCATTTCTTCCATGTCTGCCACTTTCCAGTTTTCCATTGTTATTGTCCTGACTTTCCCGAAAGCCTGTAGCGCCTCTCGAATGTAGGCATGCATCCTCGAAATGTTCGGGAAGCCATAGAAGCTTCATCTTCACTTCTGTGGGTTCCGGGTCGATTACAAGGCATCGCCGGCTTTTTACGAAGAGTTCACTACGTGTCACAAGCTTTGTTTTCGTTAGCGTTGACTTGCACGTCACCATCCACACGTGTGACATTTGAAACTGGCCTATAGAACTGATTTCTTTTATGTTGATGACATCCCGAAGGGCGTCTCTGAAGTCCTGAGCCAGGTATGGGCGACCAGCTAAGTCTGCATGTAGAAAAACGGAGTCGACGACCAGCTTACCGGAAGGCAGGCGGCGAAGCACAACACGGTAGTCATTACTGCTAGCTGAGGCCTGAGCAGCACCTCGGCCTCAGGCCGATGAATCCTTTGGTTGGTTGGTTGGTTCCTTGGGGGAATAGCCCAACCCACTACGGGGGATCGGCCACGAAGCGTGCGGCAGTAGACTTTGTGAAAAAATAAGTTAAAATGAATATGCGAAAAAGATAATTTATAGTAAAGAAAAAAAAATGTTTGGGCAATTTTGGTTCTTTTTTTTTTCTTTAATGAAATGTTAATTAAACAATTGTTAAATAATAAAATTAAATAAATAAGCAATTACAGAAATTTAAGTAAGGGAATGAAAAGATATATTTCTACTTATAATATTAACATGGCAGTCTCTTTGTTTCTTTAATATAAATGAATATGGCATCATATATGCCCCTGTTGCATTGCCCTAGTGCCGACGCCCCCAGGGAGAGTAATGCTGATGTGGAAAGCTCAAGGCCAAGTTTTTGAAAAGGAGGTTTTAGAAGTCTTTGCCTTATGTTTTGGTATCTTCGGCATTCTGTGAAGTAGTGCTCTATTGTTTCCGCTTGATTACAATAATTACAGTTAGGGGAAGGAACGAAACCAGGCCTGTGTAAATAAAAATTTAGTGACGGTATTCTGCATCGCAGTCTAGTTAACGTTACTTCCAATTGCCTTGTACTACACCATGTGCTATTCCACGAAAACCTTAGGTGCTGAAAATATGTATTGTTTAGGACGGAAGATTTAGTGCGTTCCTCTTGCAGACAAAAATTTCGGAATCGTGCGATCGTGTTATTAGAAGACGGCCTCAGAACATTTATGACCGGTCCTTTAAGGGATGCTGCCGCCAGAGTGTCCGCCGCTTCATTTAATATCAGTCCAGTGTGGCCTGGTACCCAAACCAACCGGACGTGCCGTACGTGATTGGGCATATATGAGTAAAATTCTGTTAGGCAGCTCGATGGCTGTGGCGCTGTTAATGCCGTACACACAGACAAGGAATCCGTTAATATAACTGCTGAAGAGATATGTGCTGGTAGTTTCCGCAGAGCAAGAATAATTGCGATTAATTCTGCCTGGAATATTGGTGTGAAGTCGGGCAAACGGAGGGAAAATGACCAATTTAGTGCTGCTGAATAAATTCCCACCCCTGCCTTCTCATCAGTAACAGAAGCATCTGTGGCTATTACTGAATTTATCCGTACGTTTTTAAGGTGGTCTTCCAACAACCCATTTAAATATCTAATGGGCAATAACTTAGCATTTTTTGGAAATATGTCGTCATATTCTATTACTGCAGTGTGTTTGAGTGCGTTTGGGTAGATTATCTCACTAAATGTCACTTGTAATGGCTCCAGGAGCTTTTGCACGAAAATTATTTGAGGGCGATGCAGTCGGGACCATTCACTTTCAAAAAATGTGGACGGCTCTCTAAGAAATACATATTGGGAGCGTCTGTGTTGGGAGGCATATATGTTTAGAAATGTTTGAACTGTTAAAATTCTAAACCTAGTTTGAAGACATGGCAGGTTTGTTTCATGGTAAAGTATATTATTAGCTACAAATTTTGGAAGTCCGAGACATAAACGTAACGCCTCACGTTCTATAGTTAGAAGAGGGCGTAATTTATAAGCAGGTCCCCCACAGAACAAAATGCATCCAAACTCTAATATTGGACGTACATACATGCAATATATCATTAACAATGTTTTTCTACGCATTCCAAAACGAGTGCTGCTGATTCGTCTTAATAATCCAATTGCACGTAAACCTTTAGCTGCAATGTACTCAATGTGCGAGCTCCAATTAAGATTAGGCGTGTATATTATGCCCAAATATTTTAATGAATCGACCTGCGGAATAAAGGCCTGGCCGTACATAAGTGCGATATGCACGGGGAAAGTCAATGGAAAAGCAAGAAGAGCACTTTTGTTAACATTCAGAGACAAATTCAGGTCATTAAGCCATATTTCGATCTCATTCAAATATGACTGTAGAATGTTGTACAGCGAATGTATATCACTGGAGGATGCAAAGAATGCAATATCGTCCGCGTATACATACACTTGCACGTCGTTACGCGACGGAATCGAACTTAGTAATATGTTGAATAAAATGGGCGAGAGAACTGACCCTTGAGGAACTCCCCTTGTTTGTTTGTATTTTTGAGAAGATAACCCATTCTGCGAGCAATAAAATGTGCGTCCACTTAGAAAATTTTGTATCCATGCAATTATATATTCAGGAACATTTACACTTCGGAGTTTACTAATCAAGATGGCGTGTTCTACGCTGTCATATGCCTTCGCAATATCTAAGGTCACTAGGGCGGCATACTGTTTTTTGTGCCGAGCAAGTTTAATTCTACTTTCCAAATCAACATGGGCACACCAAATAGAGCGTCCAGGGCGGAATCCAATTTGCGGTTCATTCAGTATACGTTTTGCTTCAATCCATTCTTCAAGATGTCTATATAACAATCGCTCTATTAGTTTTACGAGGTTCGACGTGAGGGAAATAGGCCGAATGTTATCTATTGCATAACCAGCGCCCTGTTTTTTAAGCAGCGGTACTACTTTGGCAACTTTCCACTCTGGGTGAATCCAGGCATTTTCTATAGAAAAATTTAGAAAGTTACAGAGATCGATGGGAGATAAATCAAACATAATTTTTATCATGGCTGCAGTTATATTATCTGGGCCCGGTGCTGAGCCTGGCAGTGACTTTACTACTTCCGTTATTTCTTCTAAGGTCGCTGCCTTATATTCGTTGGCTTTTTCTGTAACAGATAAATGATAGGGTAACACCGATGTGAAGCGACACTCCAATCCTTTCGCAACTGTTTCCAGTGACTGAACCAATTCTACGGCTGATAAACAAGCTGATTCTAAATTTATTGGTGGGGGAACAATCTTTTTGTGTCTCAGAAACCTAAATAATGCTTTCTTATTTTTTGTCTCTGACATATACCTGTATCGTTTGGAGTTATAATCTTCTTTGGCTTTGCTAATAGTCTGTTTAAATGTAGCAGCAGCATATTTATAATCTTTCCAGTTACGTGGACACTGGTTGTAAAGTAATTTTTTCCAAGCTGCTTTACGTCGCCTGTAGTCGCGATCACAGTCAGGATTCCACCATGGCGCATGAGCGCCGCCTTTAGTTGACTGCACACTGAATTGAGCTTTTTTCATACTATCTCCTAATAGTTGACAGAAATTAAGTGCCTTTACTTGGTCACTTAGTCCTGTTTGCTTGTTTAAGAGTGACCGTAATGAATCTTTAAATTTGTTGTAATTGACATAATTGCGAACACATTTGCTTAATGACGTAAGTGGGCACGCTATTTCAAAAAATATTGGTTGGTGATCACTGTTTGTGGCCGAAGTGATGGCAGACCAAGACGAAATGATGCAACCGGAGCTTGAAAAGGTCAGGTCTATGACAGAACGTGATAGGCCAGATACATAAGTAGGGGTTCTGGAATTCACACACTGAAGACCATTCAAGCTGGACCATTCTAGCAGCCGTTTACCACCGGCATCGGATCGGTAACCCCACGATATGTGGTGAGAGTTAAAATCTCCTGCTATTATTATGTTCTTTCTGCATGCTGCTAGTGCGGAATCCAGATAATTAGTACTCGTAACGCCTGCAGGAAAATATACATTGACTATAGAAAACGGTGTCCAGCCAGGAATATTTACGTCTACTGCCAATATTTCACTTTCTGTAGATATGGAATGGTGGGTAATCTTCGCTTTATGACAGATGTTTTTAGAGATAAAACACGCTAAGCCCCCTCGACAAGAAGGGCGATCCAAACGAAAGCAATGGTAGTTATTTAGATTGAAACTTTTTTCTGTAGAAAGCCAGGTTTCTTGCAATAGAACTAAATCTGGAGAAAGTTCTGCACAAAGGTGTAACAAATCAGTTGCTGCGGAAAAAATTGATCGGCAATTCCACTGTAGTACTTTTAATGAACCTATGTTGACTGTAAACCAGCAGTTTCAACAGCTTTCTGGAGAATGCTGTCTTTTAATAAATCTTCCTTCTTCGATGGACTGTGATCTTGACATTTTTTTGTTTTCAGTCTATGTAAGAGAACGGATTTCGGGGAGTAAGGGGCAGCTCGACGCTTAAGGTACATTCACACCGAAGGCGGGGCGGCAAAGCGGCCGAGCGGGCTTTTCAAGGCGGCGAGGCGGCGAGCGCGCGTACCTGTCCAGACCGCATGGCTTTCTTGGCTGCCCGCGCGGCCGAGGAGGCGGGGCCTCTCGCGCTTTAGCGCACGTGTCGCTATCACGTGGCACGGCTTCTCCCAAAGAGACACCCGCACCACCGCCGCGCCACCGCCGCAGCGCGTTCTGATTGGCTGCGGCAAAGCGGCGAGTAGCGGCGAGCGGCAAAAAATTGGTCCGAGAGCGATCGGACCTGCCGCCTCGTTTTCCGCCCCGCTTTCGCCGCCTGGAGAGGAGGTTTTCCCGCTTTCCGCCTCACCGCTTTGCCGCTTTGGCCGCCCCGCCTTCGGTGTGAATGAGCCTTTAGTGGCTCTAATGTCCAAATCCATACTTTCTAAGCTTTCGGACGTGGTCTCCGAGATACTACCACCCTCCTGTTCGAAACGAGATGTTGTAGTCTCATTGTCATCAGAAGCGCCAGATACGGCTTCTATCACAGGATCCTCTGTTAGTTCCTCATGGTTGGGCATGACGCCTGTATGAAGTGCAGTGCGCCCTGCAACTTTCAAGATTTGTGTCATATGATCTGTCATAACTTGTCCAATTGTCTCTGAAAGATTTTCAAAAAGTGCGCTCAGTACTTTCGACATTGCCTTCTCAACCGCAGCGGCTACAACCTCGCCTATAGTTGTATCCATGGCTTGCGAATGACGAGCAGCAGCTTCAGCATATCCGCAGGATCTCTCTAATACTATAGCTCGAGCTTCGCGGCGTGAGCATCGCTTCCTTTCTATAATTTCTAAAATTTGAAGCTCTTGAGCTCTCGCTAGGCAGTTTGAATGATCAGCTGGGTGGGAACCTTGACACAGACAGCATCTTTCGCTCTGAGAAGCACATGTTTTAGTGTCATGGTCTTCTCCGCATACTGGCATCGAGGAGATGATCGGCATCCCTTAATGGAGTGACCATATCGCCAACACTGAACGCATTGCAGTGGACGGGGAGCAAGTGCCTCAACTCTATATATTAAGGGCCACGCCTTAATCTCTGTGGGCCTATTTATGCCGGCAAATGTCACAATGACTGATTCTGTGGGGACTCTTTGATTGTCAGATACTCTTGAACATCGATACACTGATATGGCCCCGGCAGCAGAAAACATTTCCAAGACCTCTGAAGCGCACAGGCTCGAGTCAACTCCACGAACTAAGCCTTTAACGCAAGCGAGATGAGCAGGAATAAATGGGCTCACCGGATGGGATGCAAACGATGTGCACTTTAACAGGTCGGATACACAGGCTTGGTCCGGCGAGCAACACAGAATACCACCCCTGCCAAACTGTCGAACATCGGTGATACTCTGGTAGTGTGAGGTTGCTTTCCGCAGTTCCTCCTGAATGACCTTCGGATTCTTCACTCGGATTAATCCCCCATTGGTCGGCACTAGAGCAACAGGAACGCTGTGGATACCACTGCGCAAAAAAGCCTCTATAGGCATGTCATTAGTGGGAAGAGAGGCCGTCCAGAGGAAAGTCCTCTGACCTGGAGAAGAGAGAGACATCAGGTACTCTCAGTACAATAAGATCAGAAAAGGTTGGAAGTCGAAAGAAAAATCACAAAAACACTACCGCCCGAACCGCGACCGACACCCCGTAACAGATCAGCGAGCCAGAACACCGGGGCAGCTACAGAGGCAGAAAAATGCAACCGTGCGGCTCCTCTTGACTTCTTGACTCCTTTGAATCCTTTGAAGCGGAGAACATGAAAGACGCAACCGTTCGGAACGTCGTCTTCGTCTTCTCTGAGCCATGCCTGTGCTTAATGTGGTTCCTTCCCGACATGAAGCCTGTACAGGACCTTTTTGCAAAGCAGTTTCAAGCACAGGCATGGCTTGAAACTGCTTTGCAAAAAGGTCCTGTACAGGCTTCATGTCGGGAAGGAACCACATTGGCATATGCAATATAGCGTGGTAGAAGAGTAAAATAAGCACCAAGCGTCGCACAGCGCGAATTCTGTAACCAGGCGTCACACAATGCGAATTGCGCAACGAGTAGGCTGTTGAATGCTTCCAACCCATTACAAAGATCTCTGCCATAATTCTTCATCGTCATCAGGCACAGCCTCAACAAAGTGCGCATAATGCCTTACATGCGTTTAGCAGGTACCACGGCTCTCCGTAGAATGACGAAAAATGACACAGTGCCTGCTGCCCTACTTCTCAAAAATTACAATGATTTATAGCGTAGTGGGTTCCTCGCAAGTGCACTTGTATTGGTTGCCAAGGAAGCCCATAAGCGCATGATCCATTTCCTCGGGGTCTCCGTAAAATTACAATGATTTAGAGCGTAGTGGGTTCGTCGCAAGTGCATTTGTATTGGTTGCCAAGGAAGCCCATAAGCGTATGATCTATTTCCTTGGGGTCTCAGTAAAGTTCTTCGCCCCCCCCTCCCCCGTCTCTCTCCCACGTCAACGTATGTTATACAGCATGACGGGAGAGGGAAATAGCGAGCGGGCGTCACCCAATGCAAATTACATAACTGGTGGGCCGTTTAAAGCTTCCAACCCCTTTACAAAGGGCTGAGCCATAATTCTTCATCGTCATCAGTCGTCGCGTCAACAAAGTGCACATAATGCCTTACAGACGTGTAGCTGGGGCCTCGATTCTCCGCAGAATGACGAATAATGGCTTAGTAGGTGCTTCCCAACTTCAAAAATATTGTGATTTATGGCGTAGTGGGTACCTTTCTAGTGTACTTTTATCGTAGTCCCAAGAGAGCTAGCTTACAACGTGCTCTAGAAACGCCACTCTTCCAGCTTTCGCTGTGACTGTGCTGCGGTTTCAGCGCAGGCCTGGCGTTTTTTTTTGTGACGCATCGTGTGAAGACGATAGCTCCAGAGTGAGCGTTCACAATTCATTGACGACATAGAACTGCAATATTTATTTGCTGGCGTAAAGCGTTCGTTACACACATATTCTCTAACGTACAATCTTTTACCATTTCCTCTCCAAGAGAACGTGTGCCGCCCAAAAACGTCTCAGACGTATTGTAGCGGCACAAAGCGTCGCAGAATATCACTGCTATTTGCACTATTGCCTCTTATAGCTCTGCTTACGTGCTGATTTGTAACAATAAAAGATAAACTTTACGGTGACTTAAAAAAAGGACATTGAATATATCGAAGTCAAATAGCAGGGCGGTTCCATATTAAACAATCGCAGTGAATGAGTATACAACGTGTTTCACATAAGTAGAGCCAAATATTAAAAAAAAGACGAGTGGCTGACCACGCCTGAATGAAACCAACGGCATATGGTTTACGGACATGGGGCGCTCGTTATGGTGTTTTTATATTTCGCTTAATTCGTTAACTAACTTAGGTCAATTATGCAAGATTCTTAATATTTGCTTTAGGGCCAAGTGCGCTTCGTTACGTCGTAGAGCGCATTTTAAAACCACCGGTCCAATTTTGGGGGGCAACCTACCAGCTGCGTGGTGAATATTTTCTGGCTTTTAAAGAAAGCCAGCGAAATATGAAATAAACAACGTAACTGCGCTCATGCGCTGCCGCACTGCAACGCTCTCAAACATGCTTCGAGCGAAACAACCGGCACGCGCACCGTCAGCCTATCGCATCTCAGGGACGATAGCGTTTGCTTGCCGTGTGCGGCCGTCAGAAATGTTGACGCACTGTGGAGGCGATGCCGAGAGCAGCGGCCGCTCATTTAGCCACGGTCCACGCACCGGTTGTTTCGCTCAAAGCACGTTTGAGAGCGTTGCGGTGCGGTAGCGCAGGAGGGCCGTAATGTGGTCATATTTCTCAGGTTTTCTTTAATTAAACGTCGGTAAAAATCAATACGCAGCATGCACGTTTCCACGAAAAATTGGACCGCTCGTTATGGAATGTCCTCTACAACGTAACGAAGTGCACTTGGCCCTAAAGTGAATACCAGAAATGTTACATTAATTCATAATTCAACCTAGTTAATTAACTAATTAGCCGAAATATAAAAATACTCTAACGAGAGCCACAACATGGTAAACCATGTCGTTGGTAATATTCAGTTGAGGTTAACCACTCCTTTGTAAATATTCGGTTCACACCCTCTATAAACACGATACGGGCGGCACCCTTAAAAGCTATGCAGATAGAGCGTGATGTATAATCAATTTACATGTTAAGGTCAGACAATGGAAAAAACTCGGTCTCAGAAGAAAAAAAATAAGAACTTCGGCAGAACCCACGTACCGTAGGAATGACGCTACGAAACGTTACGGAATGACGCTAGAGAAATGTGCAAGTGGTATACACACATTCATATATTGAAGAGTCGCATATGAATTTTATAATCAGTTGCTTACAGTTGCGAAATGATGCCAACAGGAACATGGGTGTTACGAACACCGGACTCGGTAAGCTGCTATGTAGTGCTTATATTCTTCAATACTGGATAGCGCGAATCCGAACAGCACAAAGAAGAAACACATATGCACAGGACAGGCGTTACTCGCAACTAAGCTTCATTCACGAAAGTTTCCCTGGATATACACACAGCCGAGTGGCACGCGCAGGCGCACTGCACGTACGTTACAGTCACAGTTGCAGTTGTTACAGTTCCGTTACAGTTGTTATACTTGTCCGAACGCACGCACGTTTCACGAACCCGTGTGTATGTGTAGAAGTGGTTCTTGACAGTTCATGAACAAGGTCATCATCACCGTGATCAGTGAGCACCAGCAGCTGGGCCGGACTTGTTAATCGGATCCGTTCATGATCGCGGCTACGAGGGGTCTAAGTGTAGTGAAGTGCGAGGTATAGCACAGGTGGTGGAAATCCTGGATGCCTCTTACGATGAAATGATCTATGCCTCCTGTCCAGGACGCGACAGCGAGGTTTGTTGATGCCCTGTCCACATTCAAGCCGTCTTTCACGCATTATAAAGACCAGACGTTGTTGGGTCTTCATAAATCAGCGTTGAAGTCACAGGTAATGATGAGAGGCCTGGTTCTCTCGGCAGATTCATTGTAGGAAGCATTGACCACTGTTTTTGCGTAATCAACGTTGTCCACATTGCGGACCACGTCAACGAGTGCATGGTAGTTGAGCGTCTTCCAGGGGTGTTGTGTCTTCAGCTTCCTCACTTTCCTTGCGTCCGCCGCGGTGGTGTAGCGGTTACGGTGCTCGGCTGCTGACACGAAGGTCGGGGGTTCGATCCCGGCCGCGACGGTGGCATTTCGATGGAGGCAAAATGCTGGATGCCCGTGTACTGTGCAATCTCGGTGCACGTTGTAGAATACCAGATGGTCAAAACTTCCAGAGCCCTTCGCTACGGCGTCTCTCATAATCATATCGTGGTTTTGGGACACTAAACCCCAGCAGTTCTCGTTATTGGCCTTTCCTTGCATGTAAATATGTGTGTTCGCTGTTACTGTGTTGGTTGAGACTTTGTATCAACTGTGGCACATACCCGCATAACATGAACTCTGGTATGCGGGTATGTGCCACACGTGACTGAGAGAAAGGGTTTCATGAGGTACGCGACAGGTATTTTGCGTTATTAAATGCGAAGCATTTCTTAGCGAATCTCTGGCACTTTGAGCGTTTCTATCTACGTATCTATCTATCTATCTATCTATCTAGCCGCCTACGTCTGGGTGCTCTCATGATCGCCCCCTAAACTTGGCGTAAACCAAAATTTGCATGGGAGGGTGAGATGATTTGACGAATATGATTGCGGGGTCATGACATGAATAACATTAAAATCCTGTCGCGTACGTCGTCAAACCCTTTCCACTAGACACGTGTGGCACATACCCGTTTACCACGGGCCGCGGTATACGGGTATGTGCCACAGGTGATTGACAGTTAATATCTACCCAGGAACGGCGAGAACAGATATTAGTAACTTAAATGCTAGAGCGTTAAGGAAAACCAACATCGGCAGCGTTGACTCAACGAATGGAAAGAATGAAAATTAGGATCCCAGCAGGAATCGAACCCAAGCATTCTGCGTGGTAATCAGGTATTCTACCACTGAGCCACGCCAGGTCTATAAACTGGTTTGGAAAAACAGCCTACGCAGGCGTAATAACGGTGCAACGCCAGTTGTGGTTGTGGTGCTGGCTATGTAATTTTACAAAAATGCAATAAACACTACATGATACTCCTACGATGTGTACTCCTACGATACAGGCGTCATATCAGGTTAACGTCTGTAGTTCCAGGTTTGGCTCCGCTTTTATAGCAGTCTAATAAACATTATGTTTTATTTCTATTATTCAGCAAGCTATATAGAAGCATTGCTCGACCCCGGAGGACAACATTAACGAAAGTTGCATATGATAACCGCATCACCGCACCTTAAGGTGCACTTCGTCCACCAGAACGACGCAGTGTCCTCTTCATTTCTTACGACCCTGGGCGATGGCCTCATGCTGACCGAGGATTATGCCAGATTGATTGACAGCCGCTTTGTGGACTACGTAGGCCACCACATACGCCCAGGTAGTCTACGAATACGACAAATACCATCCACTCATGTTGGTCTACGTAGCATCATCCAGGCCTACCAGCCTCGACGGCCTATACCTCACCAACGCGAAGGGTGGCTTCAGGTTCCGACATGTTGCCGGCTCTGTCGACAGACAATTTGTCGACGCAATGGCCGACGCATCCACGAATTCCAACAGCTCTACTATACCACATACTTCAATACACATGGACCCCTCGTCACCACGATCACGACCGGATCCTATAACAAGTCATGACCAGCTGCTGGTGCTCACTGATCAGGGTGATGATGCCCTTGTTCAAGAACTGTCAAGATCTTCTTGCACACATGCACACGGGTTCGTGAAACGTAGGTGCGTGCGTTCTCTGGACATGTATAAGCACTACATATCAGCTTACCGCTTCTGGTGTTGGTAACACCCCCGTTGCCATTGGCAGCGTAACCTAACCGCAAACAACTGGTTATATAACACTTATGTGGCTCTTGAAGAGATATATATATATATATATATATATATATATATATATATATATATATATATATATATATATATATATATATATATGTATATATATATATATATATATATATATATATATATATAGAGAGAGAGAGAGAGAGAGAGAGAAGAGACACAACTAAGCGGTTGTCTTAATTTTATTTGCCAACGGTTTCGACCGGAGGACCGGTCTTCGTCAGGGCTTGAGGCTGGAGAGTTCGATGCCCATAAGCCCTGTCAGGGCTTAAGGCTCATAAGCCCCGTCAGGGCTTAAGGCTGGAGAGTTCGATGCTCATAAGCCCTGACGAAGACCGGTCCTCTGGTCGAAACCGTTGGCAAATAAAATTAAGACAACCGCTTTGTTGTGTCTCTTCTCTTCCAAAGTACGTTTGGCCCATTGGAAAAGCTTCTTCATATATATATATATATATATATATATATATATATATATATATATATATATATATATATATATATATATATATATATATATATATATATATATATATATATATATATACATAGATACATATATGCGTATTTATACATATCTTTAGCGTCATTTTGTAACGTGTCGCTAAGTAAAAAACTCACGCCACAGTCGCCTACATGCCGCATGCTTCGCATAATATCGACTCCCACGGTACCTGGGATCTGCCGAATTTTCATGTCATGACCAATGAATCGTGTTCGTCGTACACTGATCCCCTGCTGTGCCAATTTTGGTATAATACAAGTTATGGAGACGACCAGGAGAGCGCCCAGACGTAGGCGGCTAGATAGATAGGTAGATAGATACGTAGATAGAAACGCCCAAAGTGCCTGAGGTTCGCTAACAAATGCTTCGCATTTAAAATAAAAGGGCTAAAAGGGCTCGTGGGGACGCTCAATCCCCATCCTAATATCTAAGATTCTTTCTCATCATTTCCATTGTTATATTACAAACTCAATTTCGCTATTTTACTAAATCGTAAGCAGGCTTTTTGTTAATATGTACTCTGGGCACGCTGAGATTATTTCATCTTTGTCCTCAACGTCACCTTGACATAACAGCAAACTCACACGAAATGTAGACATGTAAACAGCGGAAATGACGCAGAGAGTTAAAAAATAGGAATAAAGCAGAGAAGGAATTAGGGACAGATAACAAAAGACATAATACAGTAAACAGACGGGCAAAAAGTATACAGAGGCCTAGATAATGTACGGGATGCAAACGGAGGACAGCAAAGAGAGCAGTTGTGCAAACAATCAAATTATCATTAATATAACTTCATCAACAGTTCAGCAGGGAGAACAAAGATGCAGTACGCCAAAATATATTTTCTTACGTAAATGCTTGTTCTATTGCACCTAGCTTCGGCACCAATGGTGCGAGGGTTGTTAGAATCTCATTTGCATATATGTGAATGTCATCTTGTGCAAGTCAAGCTTACATCCACGAGATCTCTCAAATCGCTGATGTGTGAAAGCCGCAAGACACAAAGCAATTCCTTTCTTGCGTCCTTGAGACATTGCAAGGAAACACCATGCAAGACAAGCTTCGATAACGACACTACAGGGGCATGAGAATTTGAGAAAAATACGCCGCACGCACTCGAGTACGCAGCACAGTATAGTGGCTACGAGCAAGTGTCATGGCACCGACGCTACTAAAAAGAAAAGAAAGTAAACATTGAGAAAACCAAAGGTCGGCTGAGTGTAGGCACTCGCGCGCTTGTTTTGTCGAGGTGGCTCGAGCGCCATCACGTGACTCTGCTTCACCAATGGGGACTCGTAGGCCTAATCATCTGTGCTCACTGGAGCACGCTGGCGGAAAAAAATATGTCACTGTCGTTAGTTTTATTCGGGTGTCTTAGTGGCAACAGTATCAGCTTGAGAAGCGGAGTCCAGCCGACGTGTATTGTTTCGCACGGTGGTGTTTCTATAGCAGTATCTTGTATCTTAAAATACTTGATACATTATTGACTGTATCGGAAATACAGATACAGATACTCGTTTTGCGAGATGTATCGCGATACAGATACAAGATACCCAAAGAGTATCTAAGATAGTATCTAAGATACGCGTATCTTCGATACTGCCCAGCACTGTACAGTGAGATATTTAGTTGTGCCGTCCGAAGTATACACATATAATAATGGGAGGGACGTGCCAAGCGGATAAATTGTTTCATTTTGATATCTCCAAATTTTCTACTTTCCTAAGGGCTGTTCCCTGAAAATGCTAATCAACGTGTCTTCCGCTGGGACCACACTAAGTGTCCTGGGAGGTTTTTAGGAAACGTCGCATTGCACTTGCAATAAACTTTTGATACATTATAGTCTGTGCGGTTGAGCTGGCGCCATGGATACACACACGCTTATTAAATACAACAATGGGGCTCTCCAGGTTCATAACAGGTAAACCAAAATAATAATGACGCTTTCTTTTTCGCCACAGGAACAAGCCAAAGTGTCAAAGGAGCATTCGTTTTGTCACGAAACAAAGTAATGTGAAAAGCGGTTCCCAGGCTGTGCACGTGGCGATAAGAACAAGCACTAACAGAACGACTTGCAATATTTTATATTTCCACGCCCGCTTCTTGTTTTATTTTGATGTATTCGGGTTTGACCCACAATGACGGTTAGCAACGCTCGACGCAGACCGCGCCGCAGTGTTCGAGAAGCTTCGCGATTGTAGTAGATCACTTTGTTCAGACTGCGGGCAGGACGCGAATATTCTAGATTATTCCAGAGCTTGCGTGACCACCAGTGATAAGGCTGGAGAGTTCGATGCGTGATGTATAAAAGACGGCGCGTCCCAGCCATGAGCAGTTTATTGACAGCCGACGCTCTGTTCGCCGCTATCAGTGTACAGTGTGTATCTTTCTGTTTCCCGGCCACAAGTCCGGCCAAATAAAGAGTTTCATCTTCGACACGCCGACTGCTGCCTTCGTCGACGTCAGGACCCCGTGACAATATGTTTCTGCGGAAGCATACATCGGCTTATGTGGTAATTATAAATTCTACAAGGGACCGAAATGTGTGTAGGCAGCAAATACGATGCCGCAGGAAAAAGGGGTATAGCTCTGCATTTGTAGAGTCGGTGATTCCTCACCCTGCAAGAATTGTCATTATGCATACAGAACATTTTCCTGCGGGATATAGTCCCGTTATAACGCCCTGCTGGCTCAATGAGTAAATTACCTCGAGGCGTAATTAGTGATGCAGAACTATCGATGGTACTATCGATACTATCGATAGCTGAGTCACTAACGAACTATCGATAGTAAAAGATACTATCGATGGTGCTATCGATAATAAGTACTATCGATAGCTTAAAATCAACAGCGTGAACTCATTGGAGAATAAATTTGGTTCCCCGCGCGCGTGGTACATAGTGGTGCCGGAGGAGCAGGCTGAAGGACAAGAATGTTGACATGCTTGCGTTCTTCACCAGAGTGCTGAGCTGAAACATAGTCATAAAGTCAAACTATTAAGCTGTAGCGGAAAGGAAGCCGTTACATGGGGTGGAACTGCGCGGCTTCAGTTTTATATTGTATTTGATGATTGCAAAATAAAAAATTACCAAGAACTAAGTGTGTTAATTGTAAGATGTAACTGGTTGCTTTTAAATATTAATTTATTGATGGACATATGCCGCCATTTTCACTGCGCAAATAATTTCTCTCGATAAAAATTTCCTCATAAATTAAGCGAAGCTGATAGTAGGCTATCGCAAATATTTTGGCAATTTGGCCACCCAGCAACAGCATCGTTATTCGCACCACTATGGATAGTTTGTCACGTCGTTGTGACGGTGAAGAATGCTGCAGCAAGACTGGGAAATACGAAGCTCTTTTTTTTTTGGTCGAACTTGTGCCCAGAAAATCAAAACTCAGAATACAAGCGATACACGCTGCGCACTGATTGCGGCGAGAACAGTCACCGGCCGTCGAGTAATCTGGCAATCGATGGAACGCTTCGTCTTTTATACATTAGTCATCAAACCTTTCAGTGTTATCGCTATTGCTCGCGTAAGCTCTCTAATAAACGTGAGTATTCGCGTCCGGCGCGTAACCTTAAAATGTCAAACAATCGCGAAACTTCTAAAACAATGCGGCGCGGTCTGCGTCAAGCGCAGCTAACAGTCTGTGGGTGAAACCCGAATACATCAAAACGAAGCAATAAACACGCGTGGCAGTAATATCGCTACTAATATTACCAATGGTACTACCGATTCGACTATCGATAGTTTATCGTTAGTAGTACTATTGATAGTTTGTTTACACTATCTATAGTTTAAAAGAAACTATCGATACTATCGATAGTCAATTTACCGATAGTTCTGCATCACTAGGCGTAATGGGTGACTGAGCAGCCGTGCACGTGTTTATCAAGCGGATTGATCATGCGGGCACGAAGACAACTTTATCCTGTACTTTGCTGATGTGTAAATTGCGAACTCCCATTCAATTACTTAAAGGGGTCATGAACCACTTTTCCAAGTAATGATCTAATGGCCTCAGTATCGGAGTGTACTGCCTCCCGAATCGATTGCCGCAAAAATTTCTCGAATCCGTCAAGAATCAGCGGAGTTACGGGGGTTTGGCGCACGCTCCCAGCGCTTTCTCTCTTTTCTCGTGCCGACGAGCGCACTGGAAGCTAGACAGGGAGGGATGGCATGGGGGAAAGAAGTTACGCCAGCGCGCGTCATGAAACGCGATCGCTCTCCCGCTGTGATTCGCTTGCGCGAGTGCGGCGCCGGCAAGTGGCGGCATTCCGCGGCAAGAAGCGCATCTGATCCGAACGCCGCTCTCGATTTACGTCGGCTATCGGCCAATAAGCATGCTATGTCTTTGCGACGTACAGCGGACAGACGCCCCGCCCACCGACGAGAGTGAGAACCAGCCTCTGTTTGAAAAGAGGGTGCCTGGGTAAACGGCAACTTCGCGCTCCGCTTGTGGCCATTACGCGGCGCGCACGACTGTAATATTTGGCAGAGCAGTTCATAGCCGTGTCAGCTTTCCGCAGGATGTGTTTTTTCAATCAGCCCAAGGGGTGCGTCATGACCCCTTTAAGTATCCTTTGAATCTCGGTTAAAGGTTACCAGGAAATCTATGGGTTACAATATAGAGGTTACACTCCGGCAGCACTGAGAAGTAACTGATCAACAGGTCCATTCGCATTCTATTTCGACAGCGTAGCCCTTATCCTGAGCCAAAATAATAAAAACATCAAAAGAACGAGCGATGTAGCCGCTATTTAATAAGTTACGCGAGTCTATAGGTATATACTTATAGATTACTGGATTTAAGGTGTAGGCTTTGAAATGCTATAATAGTAATAATATTAATATCTGGAGTTTAACGTCCCAAAACCACGATATGATTATGAGAGACGCCGTAGTGCAGGGATCCGGAAGTTTCGACCACCTGGGGTTCTTTAACGTGCACCTAAATCTAAGTACACGGGCGTCCAATATTTTCGCCTCCATCTAAAATGCAGCCGCCGCGGCCGGGATACGATGCCGCGACCTTCGGGTCAGCAGTCGAGCGCCATAACCACTAGACCACCGTGGCGGGGCTTTTAAAATGGCATGCTACTGTCAATGTAACCGCTATGTGAGAGGGAAATGACGAAAACACGAACGTAAAATTGTTGTAACAGCCACGTAATTTACAAATTATAAGTTACTTGCCGTTTTATGCTGTCGTAAACGTTACCGTGATTAGAGTGTAGTCTCGCTGCTTCGATTGCGCAGCAAGCAATTAAGACCCGTAGCATGTCGCACGAGCCAAGGTTCTCCATATTTCAGTACTCTTTCGTGCACATATCTCGATATCAAGATTGCTCTCATGGAATGTAAGACAAGAACGCCGGAAGATGTGCACCCACAAGAATAAATGCAATTTTACATAGTTGGCGATAAGCGCTCGTACCTGCCACATTGGTGCTCGACCCGAAGGTTGCCGAACGATGGAGGCGGAATGCTAGAGGCCCGTCCACTCAGATTTATGTGTACGTGAAAGAACCACAGGTGATAGTAGTTACCGGAACCCTCCACAATGGCGTCCCCATAGGCGTGCGCAGGGTTCCCCTTCAGGGGGCCGAATGTTCATCGCAGCGCCCCCTCTCCTATCAAGTTAAAGTATAAGGCAGACTTCCCCATAATCATATCGTGGTTTTCGGGCGTAAAACCGCAGCAAGCAGGGCTTAAAGTCTCCCTTCATTCGAGGGGGGCCCTCATAAAGCGGCAATATATATATATATATATATATATATATATATATATATATATATATATATATATATATATATATATATATATATATATATATATATATATATATATATGAAAATATCGCCTAGCAGTGATTCTTTCGCCGCAAAACCGATGCTGCTGTGACCTCAGCGGGCTCTGCAACGCGCAGATTGTGGGTTGTTGGAACGCGATGCGAGCTGGCATACCGAAGAATAAAAGTAGGATTTCTAGATATGTCGGTTAAGATCAACTTTCGCGGTCGTATTATCCAATTTTATGCGAAAATGTGGTCGTATTAAGCGCATGAAAGCGCTATTTCGAAGGGTTGCTGACCGGGAATAAAAACAAAAACGTATTAGGCGGAAAAAACCTGCCCTCCTATATATATATATATATATATATATATATATATATATATATATATATATATATATATATAATGAAGTGCTAACAAAGGACCCGGAAGTAAAAGTTCAAAAAAATCAAGCACGTAGGAAAAATTCTTCTGTAAAGGACAGACGTTTCGGCCGCGGGACCGGCCTTCGTCGAAGGTCCGACGAAGGCCGGTCCCGCGGCCGAAACGTCTGTCCTTTACAGAAGAATTTTTCCTACGTGCTTGATTTTTTTTATTTTTTTGAACTAACTATATATATATATATATATATATATATATATATATATATATATGCTACAGATCAAAAGTGCAGTGAAGCCAACTGTCTCTAGAACTCAGTGTTGTATACGTTCCTGTTTCTCGTTCCTCGTTTCTTCCCAATATTGGAACGAGTTCCCGTTACAACCTGGTGATACGCCCCCGCCCTTTATATACTCGGACGCATCATGGGACTCAACCACACCTCGGGCAGCAGTGGCGGCAGACAGTACCTCGGAGCACCGTCTTAACTATCTTGCTTATGCGCAGGTTGGTTACAGTTCTTTGTACGTTATTATCGCTTTGCAACTGCTCCTGCTGCTACTGCTGCCCTTGTGTCTTGTATTTTGTGCCTAGAAGAGTGCTGGAATGAGTGACATATGTCAATCCTGTAAACAATACTTTTCTGAAGATGAGGATGTCATAACATGTGCAGAATGCCGACAATGCTATCACGTCGGAGAATGTATTGGTATAAGTGGGCGTACCTATAAAAACAAAGGGAAAGAGGCAAAGAAAGCCTTAAAATGTCAGACTTGCCGTGTTCCATCTTCACGGAACAGTCAGATGAATAATAACGCTGGTCAATCAGCTTTAACGGAAGCCCTAGGTCAGCAACTTGCGGAAATTAACAAACGCTTGGCGCACTTGACAACCAAGGTCGATGACCTTACAGAATTAAAGCAAACAGTGACTAGCATTGAACAATCCATTCAGCACATGTGAAATACACATGACAGGCTTGATGAAATCAGCGCAAGGCATGATAAAGAGATAGAAAGCCTCCGCAACAGAGTGGAAGCTGTTGAACAAAACTTCGACAAAAAAGAAATTGTCAAGCTAAATGACCTACAGCAATACAGTCGCCGCCAGAATCTGGAAATTCATGGCATGCCGTTTATTGAAAAAGAGAATACTCTGGCACGAGTCAACGACCTTGCAAAGAAGCTTGACCTTGCAGACACTGTCTGACTGTGACGTTGAAAGTACGCATCGCTTGCCACCACGTAAAGGGAAACCCCCAGTTATACTGATAAGATTTGCTCGACTGAGCTTGAAGGCAGCATGGCTTGCAAAACGCGCCGAACTAAGAGAAAAAAGCAGTAATATTCAGCTACTTCATAACCTAACTCCTGTAAATAAGAAGCTTATTCTTTGGATGGCAAGGACTAGAGCCACCGAGATGAACTATCGGTTCACTTGGTCTTCACAGGGAAGGATTTTTGTCAGAAAGAATACTGAAGCACGTGCAATCCGAATTGCATCTGCAGATGATCTAGACAAGATTGCCTAAACATTACTATACCTATTGCCTTTTTTGCTTTTTTCGTGTTTTGATGAACAAGTCGATACATCACAATGCTGTCTCTTTCAAAAATTTGATTAAAGACTCAGACTTTCTTTCTGAACGTGGTCTTTCCCTTTATCATATTAATGCACTGAGCATGAGGAACAAGGGTGAAGAAATGGAAAGTGAATTAGTACACCTCGACTATGACTTTCATATCATGGGTTTCTCGGAGACATGGTTTTCTTCACAGTCAGACGTGGTCAATTTGGGAAATTACAATACGGAATCAATATTTAGAATTGGAAAACGCGGTGGCGGTGTATCTTTATATATTAAACAAAACTTGCCTTATGAGGCGTGGCCCGACTATTGTATTGTGTGTAGCTATTTCGAGGCAGTTACCGTGATACACAACAAGGTTTTGATAGTACTGATCTACCACCCCCCAGATGGTAACGCTGACGCACTTCTTGAGTTCTTAGAGAAGCTTCATCATCATGCTAATTCTAATCGATGGTTCGTGATATCATTTGGTGATTTTAATATGGTCCTACTAAGATGGACCTACTAAACTAAAAGTAATGGAGTTAGTGTTGTCCTATGGATGTGAAAACATTATCTACACTCCTACCAGAATAACTAGCAAATCAGAAACGATTATTGATCTCTGTTTCACTAATTTATCCCCTGACAATGCATCAGCCGGAGTATTCAGCTTAGGTATAAGTGACCACTTGCCTTTTTTGCACTATTAACAACGCCAGAAATGCAAAATTCTCCCAAATATATGCGCAGGGATATAAACGATACAAATATCCTCCGATTTCGCTCTCTAATGCTTGACTGAAACTGGGATGACCTGTACTGAGAACCTGATCCGTCTAAGGCATACGACCTGTTTATGGCGAAAATTGTTGGTAATTACAATACTGCTTTTCCGTACGTTGCTGTAAAGAAACACAAGAGAGCAAGAAATGAGTGGATTACGCCGGCACTTCTTCAGCGGATAAATGAAAAAAAAAAAACAAGCTTTTCCAGCATTTCTTAACAAAAGAACAAACTGACCTCACTGAGTTCAAAAATTTCAGAAACAAAGTAAACAGAAACCTAAAGAACGCGAAAATAGTTTTCTATGCCTACAAGTTTTCTACAATGATTAATAACTCAAAAATGGTTTGGAGTTCAGTTAATAAATTAATAGGAAGAAAACAGGCCACCGTCCCTAGCGATATACAGATAAACGACATTCACTATAGTGGCAAGGCACTAGCTGACAAATTTAACCTTTACTTTCTTGAGGCAGGATCGTCAAGTAATATAACGCAAGCGTCTGACCTTAAACCGGCTGAATGCTATATTCAAAGCTTATTCACTAACTCTTTGTTTTTATCACCGGTTACCGAGGAGGAAGTAGCCACTGCCATATGCTCACTAAAAAACAGTTCACTAGGCGAATATGATATTGGTGCAATATCTATCAAGGCAGTTATTGACTCGATCGTCGCCCCATTCGCTTACATATGCAACAGACTCTTCTTGACGGCAATTTTTCCATGTGCCATGAAAACAGCTCGCGTAACAGTAACTTTTAAAGGAGGTAACAAAAATAAACTTCAAAATTATCGCCCAATATCTATATTGCCGCTTTTCTCTAAGGTCGCGGAACGCCTGATATATAAGAGGGTACATTCTTTTATAGCAAAACGAAATGTGATTTGTGAAGAACAGTGTGGATTTCAACCAGGTAGATCAACTCAGACTGCTCTACTCCGTATTAAGGATAGCCTACTTCATAACTTTGAAAAAAAGCTTTACACTGTCGGAATATTTCTGGATTTCCGTAAGGGCCTTTGATTCGATAAAGCATGACATACTAATTAGGAAACTGCAAATGTATGGAATACGCGGAATCGCGCTTGATCTAATGAAAAGCTATCTTTGGGCAAGAAAACAATATGTACAGCTTCATAATTTTAAGTCTGACTTGGGCGTAATTAAGTATGGAGTTCCCCAAGGATCGATTTTTGGTCCTTTACTATTTGTACTTTAGAGCAACGACATAGTAAGTATTCCTTTCACACCAAACATAGTCATGTACGCTGAAGATACTAATGCATTATCTCCTGGTTTAGATCCCCGCGATATTGAGATAACCGCAAATTTCTGGTTGGATGAACTAAAATTATGGCTTACAGTCAACCAACTAGAACTAAACATAAAAAAAAACTAAATTTATGCTCTTAGGCAAAAAAATAGGCCTGTAGATCATGATATCTCTTTGATTTTCAATGGGGAAAATATTGCGCAGGTAAAGAAAATTCAATTCCTTGGCGTATGTTTTCAAAGCGACCTTAGTTGGTCTGACCATGTGGACAACCTTCGAATGAAGATATCAAGGTCGATCGGTCTAATTCGACGCTTTCAGCATCTACTTCCAGGGAGAGTTAAACGGCAGATTTACTTTTCTTTTATCCACTCGCAAATCATGTATTGCATTTTAGTCTGGGGTACGTGTAACAAAACAAATAGAGAAAGTACAATTCTTCTCCAAAAACGCGCACTAGGTTTAATAACTACCTCGGTCCGAACAAACATGTCTCTTTTTCGTGTGTATAATGTACTGCCATTCCCAGAGTGCTATAGGATGCAACTAGCCATGTTAATGTTTAAAAAAATTAGATAGTTTTCAGATTTTTTTTTGTGACATATTTAAGCAGAGACCTTACATATAATCTGCGTACTGCTGCGTTGGTCGGGCCAATGTGCCGGACCAACTATGGTGTACAGTCACTTGATAACCAAATTGTTTTATTGTGCAACAAGATTCCTGAAATAATTGAATACGCTAGGGAGGCTGCAAACATTAGACAATTTAGGAAGCGAATTATGAATGTAATAAATTGAACACAATTCTAGGATGCATGTGTTGAAACTATTTAATGTATGTAATATATTTAATGTATTAACTGTGTTCACATTGCACTTAAATTGCTATGTATTTCAATATATGTTAAATGGTGCTGATCATAGTGCATTTTGTATTTATCGCTGAGGAACAGCTTTGTTTGCATCTTTATCTTTGTCCAATTGCTTTCGTATTCCTCGTTTATTTATTCTTTGTACATATCGTGCTGCGAGAAGTTTACCTACTAACCACCCTCGCTGGAGTGCTTACAAATCTGCATCATCCATCTACATATCTGCACTCAAATCTGCTAAAGATAACTTTCTTACAAACGTTTTGCCGTCTATGTTACAAAATAACGCAAAAAGATTTTGGCAAGTCATTAATCCCCCATCCGACGATAATATCGCCTTGACTGATTCATCTGGTAATGAAATAAGTAAAGCCCATTGCGCTGTTGTTCTTAACGAATCTTTCATTAAAAACTTTTCCGTAGATAACCGTAATGAATTACCTAGCACGACTTCACAGAGTTATTCACCCATGCCATCAGTGATCATTGAACCTCTTGGAATTGTACGACTCATTGAAGCACTAAAAAATGATTCTTCTCCCGGTTACGATGGTATTAACACAAAATTTTTGAAAAATACTAGCGCTTACAGTTCCATTGCACTAACCAAAATTTTTCAACAGTCCCTGGACACTTCTACTGTTCCTAGTCAATGGAAAATCGGAAAAGTCGTTCCACTCCATAAATCCGGTAATAAAAACTGTTCGACTAATTATCGTCCTATTTCTCTGACTAGTATATGTTGTAAAGTACTCGAGCATGTCATATTTACTAACCTAGTCAATTTTTTAGAATCAAATTCATTCTTCACGTCAGCACAACATGGCTTCCGCAAAACATATTCATGTGAAACGCAGTTAATATCCTTCACACATCACTTACATCAAATTCTTGATAAATCATCGCAAGCCGACTGCATTTTTTTAGATTTTTCAAAAGCTTTTGACAAGGTTTGCCATAGACTGCTCCTTTACAAACTACATCAACTTAATCTTGATGATAACCTCTTAAAATGGATTGAATGTTTTCTCACTAACAGGTCACAATTTGTTTTTGCAAACGGTCACAATTCTTCTTCTCGCGAAGTTCATTCCGGCGTTCCGCAAGGCTCCGTCTTAGGCCCCTTATTATTTCTCATTTACATTAATGACCTCTCATCTGTTATATCATCTACCATTCATCTCTTTGCAGACGACTGCGTTATTTTCGGGAAATTACTAACGATAATGACGTCAATGTATTACAATCTGACCTTAACGCTACATCTAACTGGTGTGAAAATTGGCTAATGGACCTAAATATTAAAAAATGCAAAATCATGCGTGTGTCCAGAACTTCCACAACCCCGCCCCCTTACTATCTCAATAACATTCCTCTCGATTCTGTTAACTCTTACAAATATCTTGGCGTTCACATCACCTCTAATCTAAACTGGTCACCACATATTGAATACATTATTAACAATGCTAACCGCATGCTTGGTTATTTACGACGTAACTTTTCTAATGCTCCATGTGGCCTAAAATTGCAGCTTTATAAAACACTAATACGGTCCAAACTAGAATATGCAACAGCCGTGTGGGACCCCAGCTACGACAATTTAATAACTTCCCTTGAACTAGTACAGAATAATTCCGTTCGTTTTATATTGTCTAACTACAACAGAACTGCGAGCATAACAACTATGAAAACTTCCCTTGAGCTCCCTTCTCTAACATCTCGTAGAAAAGTTTCTCGTTTAACCCTATTTCACAAGATATATCACCATTCATTCCTGCACGACCAGCTACTTCTTCGCCCACAGCACATATCTCGCCGCATTGATCACCATCACAAAGTAGGCATCCCTTCATGTAACACGAAAACTTTCTTCACTTCATTCTTGCCACGTACATCAAAGGAGTGGAACAGACTCCCCGGTGACATTGTTTCCATAAATGATAATCACTTGTTCCGTACTGCATTAGCCAGCATTGTGTGATTAGGCTTTTATTTTGTTTTTATTGTATTAGCTAACAATGTATAAATATATTCTGTGATGTATTAGTATTGTATGTATTAGCTAACACTGTATTATACCAGTTTCAGTTGTATGATCCTACTGTATTCACTGCTTTTTGTTTTTGTTTTTTGTTTTTTTGTTGTTGTTGTTCCTGTTCAATGAATTTTCTGTACCCACCCCCCTCTGTAATGCCACTTGGCCCTGAGGGTAAAATAAATAAATAAATAAATAAATATATTGTATATTCTGTACGTTGTCTTGCTGTACCTGCCCGAGGTGCTTCACGAAGAATGGGCCAAGTCAGGAGACACACTCTCCTTTTGCCCCCTTCGTGGGCATTTTGTGAAAACGCCCAAATAAAGGAAATAAACGCAAAAATAAATAAAAAGTTACTTCAGTGCGAAAAGAACTCGTTCCAGTTACATTTCGAAAATTGGAACGTGTCGTTACATTAACGTTACATTTCAATTTTCAATCAAAATATTGTGCCGGATAACCCTGAGGCGAAATAAAGTGAGAAATTTAAAGCTGACATTGAGCTACATATATCTAACGAGTTTGACATCACCGGCAGTAGGTTATACATGGATAAAATGAATCTAAAGAAATGCGCTCCTAGACGAATTTCTTCAGAGACCACCGGCCATACTACAGCCATGTCTAACTGCAAGTTCCGTTCTCGTCTATCACAAGTGCAACACATGGGGCACTTTCAACGCGCCGTCAGAATACTGCGCTTCAGATATCCAAACAGAAATTTTCACACGTGCACCAATATAAATAAGTTTCTTGCACAGGAAAACACATCGAAAAGAACAATACATAGGCGTTTAATGAGTGCTGATTCAATATCGCAATGTGAGTAGAAAATAATGTCCAGGATACATATTCGCAACTTAGTTTTACTAATTCCCTTGTTCGCACCCAGCAAGAGTTGCATCTCGATGTTGGTATCCGACTGAGGAACCTGTTTTTCCGTCAGCTCTTCGTTGGCAATATTGAAGAGCCGTTCTATCAAGGGCTTGAGGGTACTGCCATGTTGTGCACAAATAGGGACAAGTCAGCCGTGGTTGTAGGGGCGAGGGCGGGCTCAGCGGGCGCAACAAGAATGTAGCGCCGGATGTACGCGTATCGCTTATTGCATGACAGATGTTATCGGTGCGGCGTCTGTCGAACTGAACTATAATAAAAGGTATAGACCGCTAGCCGCGGAGATAACTCGCATGTTGAAGGGATGCCTGCCCAAACGAAACCATCGAAGGCACCGGACACGCGCCACTGCAGCACCCGCGTCCACTGCGTTTCGGTTCTCTTCCCCGCTATCCACGCAACGAGGTGTCAAAAGACAGATTTGTCGATAGCTGCCGGCGGCATGCACGACATACTAAAGGGACGATCGAGCCAGCCGCTAAAGACCTCGCTACGAGAGAAACATCCTCAGGAACTGGGCCGAAGCTTCGCAGTCGGCAACGCGCGAACATAAAACCAATGAAATGTCGAAAGAGCACACTGCACGCGGCAAGACGCTCACTCCCAAGGGGTAGAACCAAAGTGTAACTTCGCCACCGTTACGTTGGGGTCGAAGACCATTCATGCGCAGTGGGAGGCGACCGCGCGGGATTTCGGTGGTTAGCACGTCGGTGCTTCACTCACCTTCTGCGGCCTCTGGCGTTGTGATTGGCTTCTCCGTACCAGATTCGCGACAACGATTCGCGCCGTTCGAGAACTTGCGGAACCACGCGTAGGCGCCTCGACTACGGAAGTCGGCTCCCCCACATTTCCCTGTGCCTACAAGGCCACGGGCACGCGCAGCAGAACCGCCCGAATACGCAACCCCCCCCCCCCCCCCCCCCCCCCACACACACACACAAGCTACTTTCGAGTTGGCCGAACAAAAAAGTCACCGAGGTAAAAAAACTGCGTGCCCTTTCCTGGCGGCAGCCTTACTGTGGGGTTCGATGATTCTCGAATGTCAAGTAAAACTTCTCCGAGGTGTGTCTACACTCCAGAACGGCCCGTGATTGCTGTCAGGCTGACTCCGACAAAAAAAAAAAAAAAAGAAAATCAGCTGTTCCTCCCACGCGTGGTCGGTCTTGACATCGCGCGCTTCCCTGTGCTCGCGGCGGGCGCCTTAAAGTGAAAACCAGGATGCAGCATAGTCAAGTGACGTGCAAGCGGTAGGTCATTGCGCCTCACGCCCATCCACCCTGTTCTACGTTATGTGCTGTGTGCGGGCGCCTGTCTAATGGCGAGGAACGTTTACAGAAGGAACGCCGTTCCCTAGGCCGTTCCTACGTAAACGTAACCAGTTACCGTTACAGTTCCACCGATCCTCAATGGAACGTTGGCGTTCCTCCGTTCCTCCAAAAAGTAACTAGTTCCTGGGACGTCGTTCCTTGGAACGCCGTTCCGTACAACACTGCTAGAACTGAACAAATGCTTATGATGCTATACAAATACATATATTATTCCGAATGTATTTCGAGCATTTATTCGACGTGTCAATCCAATCAAGCATTAAATGAAATTACTTTGGGAACAATTTTTCAAAAATAACTCGGGATGTAAAGGCTTAAAGATATGTGAGCTCAAAGTAATGTAACATTGGTGGACTCACTGGATTCAGAACCTCAGGCACGACAATGCTATATTTCAATTTCACTACCACTTGCCTAATAAAGTAGGCAAAATACATGCGCCTTTGCAAACCTCTACCAGCCTACGTCACTCACTCCCCGTGACGTCAGGTCACGTGACCTCTCGGCGCACGTGCAACAGCGGGTGGTTGGCAAAACATTCCCACTGCCGGCTCAGCGTGGTACAGTCGCACGGTGTTTGGCGCACGTTTTTTTTTCTTTGGAACCTTTTTCTGAATCTTTCGGTTCCAAGGTTATTTGTGGTATGTGTCAAAGAACATATAAATGTGTCGTGGACTGCGTGACGAAAAATTTGCCACGCTGCTGGCTGTTTAACTTGGAGAAGTGAACCCACGTGGTGGTCTGTGCGAGGAACAGCGGCATCGTCTTCGAAAATGTGCCGCGTTTACTGTGGCGTGTAGTGTGCGTTGAAAGGCAGCGACGATATCGGTTCACATTTGCGGACGTTGAAACTGACAATATTGTGTGTGGTGTGTGTTGTGTGAATAACGATGCATCTTGTTTGCGAAAACATCGGCACGCGTTGTTTCTAACAGGGCAATTTGCAGTGACCGGTTGTCGACGGAACATCAGGATTGGACATTTTATTTGACGCGATGATCTGCGAGTGCGTACATCTCAGTGTTTGTGCTGCGTGCACAAAAAAAAAACAAAAACAAAAGAAAGTGCATGATGTCCGGACTGAAAGGTGAGACTACGCATGAGCTACCAGCGTGTTTTAGCATTGCGGAACATGCACGTACGGTTTACCACGGCGAATATCCAGAACCATACGCGTATCGCCTTTTATTGGAGATATACGTCATAATGGAGGCAGTGGAGATTCTTGTTTGTCATATTCTAGTTAGCTTACCTTTACGGCTCGATATTTATGAAGTGACAGTCCGAGTTTGTGTGCCAAGTCTAAAGGAGAGGAGCAAGTATGGAAACACGTTGAAGGCATCAGATACAGCGACGTAACCGCGCAAGAGAATATTTATAATTAAATTATTATGTTCAACATCTCTAAACTGCTCAGTGGATTATGAGGAACGCGGTAGGGGAAAACTTCGCTTTAATTTTCACGAGGACTTTTTAACCGAACGCAGGCTAATGCGTGTTTCCTCCGTTTTTTCTTCTTTGATTCATCTCTGATCAGAATTTTGCGCCGTGAGTGAGAATCTAATCCGTGACCTCGCGCACAGAGCCGCCAATGCTGTACATCGTTTAAAACTGCAGTGCAGATTTCGCTACGGAAATTCATGCCATGCTAATCCATGACATACTAATATTTCTCCAAACACCAGTCGCCGTGAAAATGTACAACGTTCGCTTCCGAGGAGCATAAGACTTTTTTATGGCTGTCATCCACGACGTGCAAATCATATGTTGAACTAACAGAATCGTTCGTTACTGGCAGTAACTCTTCCTTCTAACAGCTGTGAGTTCAGAAAAGAGCAGTTTGCAAAAACTTCTATCGAAGTAAAGCAGACACACGCAGCGCTGCTATGCAGAGAGATCCCGCCGGCGGAACTTCCTTGCCAACCAGCACCTGCTCCGAAGGCGGGACTTGGGGGCGGGACACTGCCAGTGACCTCACACTGTTTGCAAACAGGGAGAGGTCTATTACAGTAGGCTGTGATGCACAACTAAAAGAATGAAGATTGAGTGGCAAACAAAACAGACCAGGGTGAACCATTACTGATTCACGAGCAGGTAGTTTCACACTCATGTGCCTCGTGAAACAGTATGCTGTGCAAGACGCTCTGTCGAACAGGGTGGTGGCCCGTGGTTTCAGGAGGCGTTGCCCGCAGTGTTCGGTGTCTCAGTGAATTGTATTCAGCAGTACGACGATACCTGTTTTCTTCTGTTTTGTTGACACCCCGTCAACCAAACATCGCGATTAAATCATAATTCGGAAAATTGTAGAGTATAATGTCCCCGCACAAAGCACTATACTGCCAAAAAATTCAACTCAAGCACTTGTCAAATGGGTGCCACCGTCGGACTGCCGAGGGGGGCCCGGCCCCTCCATAAAAAATAGAGGGGGGGCTGCCCCCCCCCCCCCTGTCATTAAGCCCTCGCAGCAAGAATTATGAGCGCCTGCCGTTCAGGGGCCTCCCTTTTACTGCTCGCAACGATGTCAAGAAGGCGCTTGTATCGTCTTGGTCGGCCGCAGCGGAACGTGAACCGTGTCAAAAGTTTGATCTTGACCTTTGAGCGGCTGCGATGCCTGTCGGGCGGGCGTACGCAAAGCGACTGCCGACCGGCTCGGTAGAGGAAATGTCCCCCTTTCTTGCATCGTGACTGGATTCCGCGTGCGGCATCGCAGGTCCTCTGCTGCGGGAGGTGGCGCACGACACACTGGGCGCAAAGCCACTCCTTTTGCGGGCGTCGTCTCGATTCTGCACGGTCACCGAACGCTTACTTTGTTTATTTACTTAAAGCGCCCTATAGAGAAGCACAGCATTCATGGCAATCTGATTCAGACAGAAGTGTGTGGGAGACATTTTAAATGTTCTTCTACTCATCCACAATGCGCTGAAATTGGGAGGTCACACACACACACACACAAAAAGCAAGGTTTCTTTGAAGAAACGCTATCATTATTTTTTATCTAGTCCTCGTACTGTTGATGTCGCTTTTACAAGGTTTGACAAAAGTGAAGAAGCATCTGTTGTAAAAACCTGCCAAAATGTAAATTAGGTGACGTCAAACGTGGTGCTGTGCTGATACCCCATGAATGGAAGCACGAAAGTTCTTCCACGCAAAGTAAACACAAGCAAAATCAACATGATAGGCGCTCGTTTCCTACTAGTTTATTCCACCCGAGAAAAACGCCCCTCGAGCACAGACACGTGATCAAAGTGCGCACGCATCCCAATATTGCCCAAACAGCTGCACATAGTATTCTTTGTTAATGAGAAAATTTAATATGGGTCACTGCCAAGAAGCTCAAACAAACGTTCTGGAGCGACATACACTTCTACTACTTGGTAGGAATTCATTATGAAAGCGGGGAAGACACAGGAAAAGAGAAGCCGGCAATAGAAGCGGCGGCTGTCAAGTGAAAAGGCGCAATGTGGCGAAAAGAAAAAGTAGACGCAACGATTATCTACGCATGCTGTCAGGCGGCCACATGAGCGGGTCTGAGCAAGCGATAACTGTTTAGGCATTTCATTTGACGCGCGGGCCTAGACGAGAGATTTAGCAGTTGATTTCATCTGTCATAGTTGACTGTGGCGGAGCGGAGAGGTGTCCCTTTGCAGAAATCCAGAATTTGCATTGGTTTGATCTGCACCTCCGCACTTGCTTCGAGCAAACCTTAGGTGATCGTATTAATAAGATACTATTTTGTTACACAGTAAACCACTTTACACCCTTAAGGGGGTTTTGCCGTGTCTATAACTAACACCCTTACACCCTAGGAAAAGGGTGTTTTTGACGTATCAAAACACCCATACCATAGGGTGTTTCCAGTAGCCTAAACACCCTTATCACTGAAAAAATGTGAAAAAAAAAATCTAGCAGTCAGGGGACACGCAGTTACAGATGACATCAGCACAGAAGGTGCACGCACGCGCCAAACCGCACACACAACAGAGCGTATTGTAAAATACCACATGGACGGAGCGCTCGTGCTACACAGCCTTACACTGACCATCTGGTATATATAGCCATAGTATCTTAAGCCGCCGTTCAGTGCCGGTGGAGATATTCCTGTTCCGTATAAATGAACATTAAACATTAAGAGAATAGGCGTACATTTATGGTACGCTTGCAGATATCCCTAAAAGAGACATGGCTTTTAATCTAAACTCGCCTAAGATCCAACGACATTTTAATTAACGAATACCAGTTATCATCTGGCACGCTGTGGTACGAGCCATGGGTGTTTCGATAACCCATAACACCCTTACCTCCTAAAGGGTGTTTAGTTAGAGCATTACCCCTTAAAGGTTATTTTGGGGAAGGAAAACACCCTTACACCCTAATTTTTGCTAATTTTGTTAGGCAAAAGGGTGTTTTGCTTGCTTGAAGCACCCTTAAGGGTGCAAAGTGGTTTACAGTGTACGTGGAAGAATACCTAATTTTTTGTAGTTGCGATGAATTTGTATTCATTGCTACCTCAGAGAGTGGACAATTTAGAATTTTACTGAGACATTGCGTCGGAGTGGCATACTACAATTTCTATAAGATAGAGACCATCGTAAGTAGCCCAACTAGACAGGACACACAGCAAGGAACAGACGAGCACAGGCGCACACTATCAACTGATTTTATTAAAGGCGGATTCACGCCTTTATACATCAACCAGCTGCACAGGCGCACCGTCACAACAATCAACAACCAAGCAAGGTGCGATAAAAAGAAAATTCAAACAAGGTGTGAAAGAAATTGAATTTCAGCACCGCACAGCGCAATGAAATTGTCGCCTACACACTCCTAACCTGCTTTCCTGATGAAAAACGCTTCTAATGTTTCGCGAGCCGTTTTTTGTCTACTTCTGCCTAGAATTTTTGCACATCGGAATCGTGGTTCACCGTGCGAGCACGCCATGCAATGGTCAGCAAGGTGACTTCTCTCCTTATTATTCAGGTTTCCTTCGTGTTCCCTCAGTCGGTCATTGAGGCAGCGCCCCGTCTGGACGATGTAGTCTTTGCCGCAGGACAGGGGAATCTCGTACACCAACTTGTTAGCACACTTAACAAAACGTTTTTCTTGGTTCTTTACGCAGCCCCCCTTTAGCTCCACACAAGTAGTGCGACGGCTCAGCTGAGCGAGGTTCTTCGGGATCGAGAGAACCAACTGTACGTTGAACTGACTAGCCACTTTTTTCAGGCGATGTGTGTACGGAACCACTACTGGCCTCTGCCTGTCGACCAGGGACTTCGCGGCATCTTTTCAGTCGCCGTGCTTGTGAACCGCGATTCCGATGTGCAGAAATACAAGGCAGAAGTAGACAAAAAACGGCTCGCGAAACATTAGAAGCGTTTTTTTTATCAGGAAAGCAGCTGAGGAGTGTGTAAGCGACACTTCCATTGCGCTGTACAGTGCTGAAATTCAATTTATTTCGCGCCTTGTTTGAATTTTCTTTTTATCGCACCTTGTTTGGTTGTTGCTTGTTGGTTGTTGTGACGGTGCGCCTGCGCAGCTTGTTGATGTATAAAGGTGTGGATCCGCCTTCAATAAAATTAGTTGTTAGTGTGCGCCTGTGCTCGCCTGTTCCTTGCTGTGTGTCCTGTCCAGTTGCGCTACTACGATGGTTTCTATGTCAAAACACCAACTCGCCCGACAGTCAACTCTTTGAATGTCTATATTGAATTTGAAGGCGCAAATGCTCGGACAAGGACAAAGAACATAGGACGCGGACGAGCGTCCGCGCTTGTCCGCGTCCTGTGTTCTTCGTCCCTATCCGAGCATTTGCGCGTTCAAGTTCAACTTCAGCCATGTACCAACTAGCCTGACAGCAAACGCTACTAAGCTAATTTCGATATATTTAGAGTACGTTTTCCGAGAAGCGCGAATGCTGGCAGTACTCTCCTAGCCCTTAAAAACATCACCTACAGTTGCTGTGCCGCCTTTCTAAGGTTGCAGTAAACGGGATGGCCATGGCGTGCCTTCCTCTCACACCAAATTACGTGTGCACGAAAAGAGCGCCAGCATTGTTGCACAGGTTACGCGCCTGTCACAAGTATCCTCGCGTTGCAGCATAGCCACTTTCACTGGACCCGCCACGGTGCACCAGTGATTAAGGTCTTCGACTGCTGCCCCGCTGGTCGCGGGATCGAATCCCGGCCGCGGCGGCCGCATTTTCGATGGAGGCGAAAATGCTCGAGGCCCGTGTACTTAGATTTAGGTGCACGTTAAACAACCCCAGGTGGTCGAAATTTCCGGAACCCTCCACTACGGCGTCTCTCATAATCATATCGTGGTTTTGGGACGTTAAACCCCGTCAGTTAATATTATTATCACTTTCGCTGAACGCTTAGTAAACCATCATTAGTCAAGTCCGGACATGCTTGCAGAGAGCAATGATAACAAACAAAGAGTAGTGCATACTCCGGATATCCATTCTATGCCGCAAAGCCTGACGAAAGTGCGCAGAAGATTGGATGTTAACGCGGCAGCGCTAACGTTCGTGTCGCGAAAATTCCGGTGTCGGTGCCGCCGTCATTGGTTATCAGCAAAAAAATTAGCGTTGTTAGTGAGCGAAGAATTCCAAAAAGTGCAAATAATAAACATCATGGCTCCGAGCCGGAACCGAAGCCAGGCAAGCAGGGGTCCTACCATATGGTCACGGCAGCGATTGAGGTTGCTAAAAAAAGAAAACCTATATGCAGGCGTCATGTAGTGCGAGGAGTCGCGTTTTCACATGTAAAAGTGCGTGGCAGAAGCGACCTGACGTCACACCGAAATCTAGACTTGCTGCGCACACAGAAAGATGGAAGTATCCCGTCTCCCTTCTATCTGCTTGCGCAGCAAGTCTATATAGATTTCAGTGTGAACCAACCAGTTTGCAAATAAGTATTGCTGCAACGTCACACCATCTGAACTGCCAACAAGTGGGTGGTTTCAACTTGGTCTACTGCACTGTGATGATTCGTGGGCCCAGGAATTAGGATCATCAGTATCATGAACAGGAACAAAACATTTATCACAGACTCGAGGAAGAAGTACACATGCAATGAGTAGGCAAGACACCAAATACCTGCAATACTTGTCTTTCAATGTACGCCTCTCGCGCGTTATCGTGTAATGTCCTCACTGACAGCACACTTAGAATATAACTTCTTCGTAAGCGGACGAGATGAAACATTCTTGAACAAGGGGTGTCGCTGGAGCCAGCGCCACCCCGTGACCAAGAATTTTTCATCTCTTCAAGCGTCCATCTTCTCGTCAACTTCTACCTCGCAAGTGGACGGACGCTCACTGTACCGCCGATCGCAGACTCCACGAAGTTGCGCTCGAAGGTCTGCAACGCAGTTGATACGCTCCAGTGTTACCAGGAAGATGAAAAGTCGCACTACGGAGGCAGCATGCGAGCCGACCATGCAGCATCCGGCAAGCGCACGCTGTCAGCAGGCGCCACAGCGTGGTTACGTGGCCCTCAGCCTGCTGTCTGCGCCGCTCCCGTTCGCCAGGCTCGCCCGGAACGCAGCACGCTCGTTCTCGTGGCGACCCCTAGGTCAGACCACTCGCTCACAGCAGGAACAGCACAGTCCCGTTCCGGCCGACTTGCATGTTAGCTCGGGCCCGGTACATTTTGTTTGATCCCGGGGACACGCCACTTTCGCCCAGGCTGATCTAATGGCACCGTCTCGGTCCGTTTGGTTCCTCGGAATATGCGCTGGCTAGCTTGGCAGCGTCCAGCGTTCCGAAAGCCACGAGCTGCTGCCTTCCGCTCGCACAGGCTGTTGTTGTTCTCTCACATAGGGCTCGTACCCACACTGGGGGACTGTAGATGTAGATGTAGATCCTAAAATTCTGGCTCACACCTATTCTGGGGGATTGGCCAAGAATCGGGTAGCGTAGAAAAAATATTTAAAAGCTAGAAAAGGGAAGATTTTCTCATTTTGTATGCCAAGAATTGTTGATATGAAATTGCCCGCTCTTCTTCGTCTTCTGGGCTTCTTAGCTTCTTTCACGTTGCCGTCAGCTTCTTTATATTGCCGTGAAAATCTCTTGCCGCACTCCCCTAACTTTCAGTACGTTGTACAAACTAGGTAGCAAATGCTAAACAAAAGTGCAAATGCAGACTCACAAAACATACACAGATTAGAATAATGCCACTGTTACTGACAAAGGATGTGTAAAACGTTAATGCATCATGACGGTTCACTGAATGTTTGTGCTGAATAATGTAGTCAGCACATACATAATTGTCCACACCACCAATGCATTCCGCGTGAAAGTCGTACTCCATAAGGAGCAAACTCCGTCGTAGGAGCCTGCTATTGAGATGCTTCGCTGACTGAATGTAGTGGTTGATGATCACAGTGCAATATGAAAGCCGACGGTAGAGGAAAACATATTTCTGAATTGCACTAACAACAGCAAGGCATTCTCTTTCGAATGTAGAGTAGGCTGATTCACGCTGTAGTAACATCCGGCTCGCACACGACACTTGCGCAGACGACCTTTGTGTAACTGGAGTAATACTGCTCCTAAGGTTCGTGAATGTGCGTCAGTCCGCAAAACCAATGATTCGTGCAAGTCAGTAGATCTCAGCACAGGTCGTGTGACAATAGTTTCTTCACGTCTTGAAACGCTCTTTCGTATTCTTCACTTCATACAAGTTTATTTAGGAAGCCTTTCCTTGTTAGCTCAGTCAATCCAAAGGTCTGCACGGAATTAATGGGCACAAAGTCGCGATCGTAACTCGCAAGGCCGAGAAAGGCTTTTAGTCCCTTCGACTGTTTAGCGCTTGCTTGGATCTTGAAAGGGATGCCTTTAATCAGTTTGCTTAGAAGGAACCTTTCAACAGAAAGTGCTTCATTAGCACAGAAAGAAATCATGCTATGCAATATCGAAAAGAGGCTTTTGACACTTGCATTGTATTTGGATTTTAGTAAAGGCTTTGATCGCGTATCTCATGAACTGTTATTAAATAAATTAGGATGCTGTGGATTTAGGGGAACACCACTCAAAATTATGCACTCATATCTGTGTGCGCGGTCTCAGTACGTTGAGATAAATAGCTTCAAATCGCTTACACAACCAATTAAAACCGGGTTGCCACAAGGTAGTATCTGGGGCCTGTATTGTTTTTATATAAACGACATAGTCAAAATTGGTGAAAATTGTAACTAATATATGCTGATCACTGCACACTATCCTTTACTGGAAAAAAATTTTTAGTACTCTCGAGGCTTTAGCGGCCAACACATGTTATAAGCTTCGTGATTGGTCCACCAACAACAATTTAATGTTAAATGAAACAAAAACAAAATGTGTCCTTTTCCGAGTTCTCGGCACATCCCTTAGTTACCAAGTTACGTTGCCCTAGGCTGATACAAAATTGCAGTGACCAAATCAATTACGACACTTGAGTGATTTTTAATGAGCATATATCATGGAATGAGCATACAAATCACATTAGCTTAAAGTTGAGACGCGTGGTTGGCGCTTTAAATCGTTGTGGACGTCTTTTGCCCATCACTCTAAAGCGACTTATATATCAGGCTCTTTTACATGCCCACTTAAACTACTGTGCTTTAGTTGTGGAAACACTACGTCGATAAATTTAAATAAGGTAAATATAATTCAGAAAAAGACCGATTAGGGCAATCGAAAACGTACCATACCTTGAACACACAGGACAGCTTTTTGTAAAACGTGAAATTGTTATGGCAAACGACATACACAAATTCAGGTTGCTACAATCCTACATTACCGCAAACCGAGGGAAACTCGGCGCATTTCTGACACTTGCAAATATTGAACACACTCAAAGCATTTACTTCCATCGATATAAGCCCCTTTGGAAAATTCCGTTGTTACGCACCACTTACGGCACCCAAAGACTTAGCCACACGTTACCAACTATACTCAATTCATATGAGCAGCAAGACATAAAAATCGACGCATTAAACACTATCGATGTACTAACATTATTTTTGTAGGTGTGCATTGTTTACATTGATCACTTTGTGTTGCTTTGCATCACTGTACTAACATTATTTTTGTAGGTGTGCATTGTTTACATTGATCACTTTGTGTTGCTTTGCATCACTTTTTCTTGCCAAGTGTAGAACTACAATGTTATTGTGTTCTTTTCTTATGTACAAAAACGATGATATACGTTCTACGATTTATTGTGTTCATGTGTTTATGAAATATTACTTTTTGTTTGTATATCTTGGCTTGTCATTTATTTCGTCTTTTTTGCTTGTATTGTTACTTGCTTTATCTCTGTATTTTGTTTTACGATGTGATTGCTGTCGCAGGGTGGACGGTGCGTAGTTAAGCTGCAGTAACTGCAATTTTTTTGCCGTCTCCCCATTTTTCGCCATTGTATCTGTTTTGGTGAAAAATAAACGCACTGACTGACTGACTGATATAGTGATTGCGTTTCTCGTAGGTCGGGGACACAGGCCCCACGATGTTGACAACTCTCGCGAACGGCTTGTCGGTGACAGGCATGGCGCCCAAAGGAGCGCGTCCCGTCAGATGACGAGGAACCGTGCATTGACATACATCACACATTAGACATGGAAGAAGTTGCACTCAGAGGTCGTCAGAACAGTTGATGCGACCATGAACGGCTCGCACAGCAGCCGAGCAAGCGCACGCTGTCAGCAGACGCAAAACCGTGGTCACGCCCTCAGCAGCAGTCTGCACCGGACCCGTCCGCCAGGCTGAACAGCACTCTCGCCCAGGCTGATCTAGTGGCATCGTCACGACCCGTTTGGTTCCTCGGAATATGAGCTGGCTAGCCTGGCAGCGTTAGCTTAGCCCGTCAAACCACGTGCTTCTGTCTTGGTTGGTTGGTATCTAGAAGAATGTCTCAACCCACCACGGGGGAATCGGTCATGAATAGTGCTGCATTAGAATTTGTGATAAGAAAAAAAGAAAATGCTAAAGAGATAATCTGTAGCCAAGCGAAAATATCAGTGGTGTTTACGGCTTCTTTATTCAATATAAAAAAAGAGTTCGACAAAAGAATTAAATAATTAAGTAAAGATAAACGAAATAAACAAATCAAGAAATAAAATAAGAGATATTACTTAAGTAATAGCATGGCAATCTCTGATTCCTTTGCATAACTAAATACGGCATCATATATGCCCCTGTTGCAGTGACCCAGTGCCGACGTCCACAGGGAGAGTAATTCCGTTACTAAAGCCCAAGTTTTCGGAAAGGTGGTTTGAAAAAATTTTACCTTAGATTTTGATACCGGCGACATTTTGTGAAAAAATTCTGTATTGTTACTGCTTATTTACTATAGAAACATTGAGGGGATGGAACGAAACAGGCCTGTGCAAATAAAAATTTCGAGAGAGAATTCTGCATCCTCTATTTGTCTTCTGCTACACCATGAGCTATACCACGGAAACCTAAGGGCGGAAGACATGCACCGTTTAGAATAGGTGATGCGGTATCTTCCACTCGAATACAAAAATTTCGAAATCTTGCGATAGCATTTTGGAAGCAGGGTTTTAAAAACCTTCAGGACCGCGCCCTGAAATAATGATGTCTCCAATGAGTCTGCTGATTCATTTATTGTTAATCCAGTGTGACGTTGCACCTAATCCACACGGGCAATAGTTGATGATTGGATATATATGTATAGAACTCTGATAGCCAGCTTCGGTACTATCAAAGCAGCGCAGACGGACAAAGAGTCGCTCACTATAACCGCTGAAGAAATATATGTGGGGAGTTTGCACAATGCCAGAATAATTGCCATTACTTCTGCCTGGAATACTGGCGTGAAGTCGGGCAATCGAACTGAAAACGATCAGTTTATTGCTGCTGAATAAATGCCCACTCCTGCCTTCTCATCAGTAACGCAAGCATCTCAACTCAACTTATCAGCAGACTCTTAAGGTGGTCTTTCAACAACCTGTTTAAATATCTAATCGGCAATAGTTTAGCACGCTTTGGAAATATAACATCAAATTATATTATTGCTGTATGATTGAGTACGTTTGGGAAAATTATATCGCGGATTGTTACTTGTAACGGCTCCACTAGGTTGCAGCGGCTTAGCTCGGCTATGCCAGGATATACGTAGCGTTAGCAAAGGTTCAGCTGATTATTCTTAGCTTTCCAGATTGTCTAGGGTTATTAGCCTTCTTCTGTTCATTCTTCGTACGCTGAACCGCTAATTGCCAGGCAACTACTTCGGGATCCGATGAATGGTGCGATCTTGTACGCATTCCAAATAAGCACGGAGGCGTGGCGTTACATCCAGCCGCACGCGAATAGCCACTGTGAACCGCGACAGACGTCACAACCCTACATTGACCAATCGCGTACGGCTGGATGTAACGCCACGCCTCCGTGCTTATTTTGGAACGCGTACAAGATCGCACCAGAGATAAGCTTCTCGGCTCTTCCGCGCCGTCGGGCAGCATTTGCGCTCTCCTTCTCCATGGCGTTACCCACCTGCAAACGCCAGTCAGAGGCGCTATCAAGCGGCCCCAGCGCAGCGTCAGGCGGCGACTGCACAGCGAAGGCGAACAGCTGCGCGCGCGGTGGTGGCGGAGTCTACGCGTGCGCCGGCGCCAGCCTGTCTGCCGCGCCTACGACGTCACTCCTCTCGAATGCGGCGCAGATCAGCAGCGGCGAGCCGCGTGCGGCGGTGGCGGAGTCTGCTTCCGAATAAAATGCTTCCGAAGCGCGGAATCGAACCAGCGAACTCTCGCTCCGCAGCGCGTGGCGCTAACCACTACGCCACAAAACGCAGGTTCTTCAGGTAGTTAACGGCGAGCGTTATATACACACCCTTTACCGCTGGCAGGACTCAGAGACGGCAGGCGCTCATAAGCGTTTCTTCATTACCAGCGAGATGGCGCGAGGAGCGCAACGGGCACAATTAAATGTCGTTGACCAGCTCGCTCGCTTCTTCTAATATTTGCGCAGGGAGAACCTTGCCCTTCCGCTGTCTGCTAGCGCGGTAGTTGCTGCCGGGGGGCAGATATTTTGCAGCCAAGCAGCGCGTCCATCACGAACCGCTTTTCTTGCTATCGCATTCATTTTTCTGAATTATTTTTCTTTGGGACTTCTATATATATTGCCACGCCCACTTCTTGTTTTATTTTATGTATTCGGGTTTCACCAGCAAGGACGGTTATCAACGCTCGACGCTGTCCGAGAAGCAGTGTTCGAGAAGCTTGGCGATTGTAGTAGATCGTTTTCTTAAGATTGCGCGCCGCACGCGAATGTTCCAGCTTTGTCGAGAGATACAGCCGCCACCAGCGATATTGCTGGAAAGTTCGATAGCGCCTGTATGAAAGCCGACGCGCTTGACCGCTTGTCAGTTGATCGACGGTCGACGCCCTCTTCGCCGCTATCAGTACATTGCTGTAGTTTGTCTTTCAGTTTCCCGGCCATAAGTTCGGCCAAATAAAGAGTTTCATTTCTGACGTGCTGACTGCTGCCTTCGACGACGTCACGACCACGTGACAATATATATATATATATATATATATATATATATATATATATATATATATATATATATATATATATATATATATATATATATATATATATATATATATATATATATATATATATATATATATATATATATACGGTGCATGACAGCGGAGGCGAAAACCACCCGAGACTGTCCATATAATTGCTATCGCAATAAAACAAAACGACAATGCTAGTTATACTCAAATGCATCACTTATATATGACTCGAGGAGGACAAGATTATCAGTTGTGGACCTAGCCTTGGCAAGGGTCCAATATCTCGTTATATTCCAAAAATAGATTACACGACGGTTAACAATATTTTAGAGCACTTTGAGTAAACAGCTTGTGACTGCAGAAGGTCTGTAACTCATAACCGATGATTTGTCTTTGCCGCGTTTGAGCATTATAATAACCATCGCCTCTTTCCAAGCTGAGGGTATATTTCAAGTTGCGAAAATCTTCTTGTAGAGGCCTAAGAGACAGTTTAAGGTTTCTTCGAGGAAATTTTGCGTCATTTCGTAAATAATTATGTCAGAACGAGGTGCTCAACTACCACAAAAACATGGCTGATCCTTCCGTCATAGGAATCGGTATAATATGAGAGTGAAACGTGTCTTCACAGAAGTAGTGCTTATTCTGTGGTGATGTACGAGAGCTTGTACAATGTCTATATGTGTTTGGCAGCTATCGCACCGTTTGACGTGGATGCACCTACCTTGACTCCTAGTGGCACATCTCCATCGCGACGGCTGGCGCCCATGATCATGATTTAACTGGTGTGGTAGCTGAAGTTGTTACATATACCTGAACGTATCGTGAATCTCGTGCAAAGATGACATCAACAAGCCCATAATAAACACCGGTACTCGATATGAACTTCTTCAAAGCGTTGTCAGTTAATGAGAGAAACTACACGGTGTGCGCTCCCGAGTAATAGGGTAACCTACATGATGGTGAAGCGCTAAAAGAAACGGAGATATGCACTGCAGTGCAAAGGCTGGCAAACAAAAAACGTACTGGAACCTACCATGGGTGTGGCATCAGGCATGGAACCAATTATGCAAGTTGCAGAAAGGATATGGTGTACGATGTCCCTTTTACATGCGGAAAGCATTACATCGGTCAAACGGGCCGATGCGTAAATGCGCGCTTTCGAGAACGCGAAAGTTCATTGAAAGGGGCACCGTATTCACATCTAGCAATGCACTTTAAAGAGTACACGTGCAAACCTGACTTTGAAAAACCACTGTTGTTGACAAACACGCCGATCGCACTGTCAGGGAGATCGCTGAGGCTTATCATATCGGGAGAAGTGGCAATGTTTGAGTTAGCCAGCCATCCATATTGCTCTCCGAATGTGAAGTTGCTTTTTAGAGACGGTAAATTGAAGTGGTGGGAGTGCATGCGTGGTTTTTATCTCTTGCCTGATTGTTTCCTTTATGATCACGTGTCAAATTTTTTGGCTTTAATGATGACGTACATTTTATATATATGAGGGCGTTGTTTTCAAAATAAACTCAGTTGCTAGTAGCGCAGTGTCCTGTGTTCTTCATAAGTCTCCGTTTATTTTAGCGCTTCACCATCATGAATGTATACCAACACGCCCAACTGGCAGTTATTCTAAAGGGCAACCTACGCCTGTGCTTATGCATACACTACCACACTGCATTTCAGTGACACGGGAGGCACAGGTTTGTAGCTAGAGCTGCGAACGTGCGCAGGTGTTCCACTTCCCGCTGGCCTCTGTCTCGCTCCACCAGGGCAGGACATTCGCCTGTCCACATCGTTGGCTTTCTGCAGCGCTTATTCCAGCAGTTTTATTAGTCGATGCTATCGTACTCGAAGCAGTCGGCGGCGGAGAAAGGGCCATTGGTGCATGTGGAAGCTGCACTACTCCGAGAACCAGCCGTCACAAGCTAACACGAAGCGAAAGGAAAGAGCGTAACTGCGTCTAGGGCGACTCCACGATGCCAGCGCGGCCAGTGTTTTTGGCTGGTGTCCACACGCTTTAACCACGGCCTCCGAGATTGCACGCCGGCAGCATAGAGTTAATATGTTAACTCTATGAAACCTGCCATCTGCCGGCGCGCAATCTCGGAGCCCATGCTTTAACTGCGTCGTCGTCGAATTGTACTCTATCGGCGCTAGTAAGTGTTGACATTACAATTTGTTGCTATAGCATTCATTCCTTCGCCCTTGTGGCGAAGTAATGCACAGTAAACGCTCAACTACCCCTGTGAAGACATGTTTCACTTCAGTGTTATACCGATTCCTATGTGAGGGGGATCAGCCATGTTTTCTTTTTAGGGGCGAAGCTCCTTATGCCATGGGTCTGTCCATCCTCCGTTCGTTTGTAGCTTTGTAGTAGCCACCTATAGCTCGTGAGAAGCGCGCGTCCTGGTATGCAGTAGAAGAAGAAGACGACGTTGACGAGTGAGACTCTCGTGCGTGTTCGCCTGTGTGGCATTCTTTCTTCTTTACTGCGCGCGTTCTGGTATGCAGTAGAAGAAGACGACGACGTTGACGAGTGACACTCTCGTTGCGTGTTCGCCTGTGTGGCGTTCTTTCTTCTTTACTACGTCTCATGTTTTCAACGACACCCGAAGACAACATTTCAGATGTAACGCGCTATGAGGCTTCCTCTTGGCACGCTTTCTCTTTAGCTCGGAGTCGCCAGATGGAAGACAAGGCTGCGGAACGGAGGGCACGGGAGGCGGCAGCAGCGATCGCTCGCAGACAGAATCCTGAGGTGAGAGCCCGCGAGGCCCTAAGCTGCACGTCGACGCCGCGAAGCAGATTCCGCCGTTCGAGCCCGCGAAGCCGAAGCTGCTCGACAAGCTGCACGGCTGCGGCGAGAAGACCCCGCCGTTCGAGCCCGCGAGGCCGAAGCTGCTCGACAAACTGCAGGGCTGCGGCGAGAAGACCCCGCCGTTCGAGCCCGCGAGGCCGAAGCTGCTTGACAAGCTGCACGGCTGCGGCGCGAAGACCCCGCCGTTCGAGCCAGCGAGGCCGAAGCTGCTCGACAAGCTGCACGGCTGCGGTGCGAAGACCCCGCCGTTCGAGCCCGCGAGGCCGAAGCTGCACGGCTGCGGCGCGAATCGGATCTTCAAAATGTGAAGTACCGTGAAGCGGCGAGAAAGCGCGCGTACCGGCAGACAGAGCCCGAGGCTGTTCGAGCACGTGAAGTGGCTGCAAAACGCATCAGGCGGGCTCTGCCCGAAGGCGCCGACGCTTCCAGCGGGACTTCCTTGATAACAGTTTCTGCCATCGTTGCGGTGTGTGCAACAGATTGTGGTTCTCAAACAATCTAGTCACAATATCTTCCATCAAGAATGACCACGCTCGCGCCAATGCCATCGCCGTGCTGCAGCGCAAGTTCGCTTCGCCCCACTCATCATCATTCACCACGTGGATATGCTGTGATTTTTTTTCTGCCTGGGTATTACTCTTCCTTTTCTGGCACTCGATTACATCGCAGTATCTCAGTGCACCTTTCAGAATGTATAGTTTAGATTTGATCTTTTTCTGTATTTATCACATGTTATATTTAACCATGTATCACCCGCCTTACACGATGCTCCGATAAGGAGCCTGTAAGGTATTTTGAATAAATAAATAAATAAATAAATAAATAAATAAATAAATAAATAAATAAATAAATAAATAAATAAATATTTTGCCCAACTGTTCATTGGTAGATATATAGATGGAGCGGACAGTTATCAGGTGATTGAATAAAATAGCCTGAAAAATTCGGCAGATCCCACGTACCGTGGGAATCGATGTTATGCGAAGCATGCAGGGGATGGTGACTGTGGCATAATTTTTCACATTGAGCGAAACGTTACGGAATGACGCTAGAGAAATGTGGTAGTGGTATACACACACTCATGTGTTGAAGAGTTGCATATGTATTAGATAAATAGTTGTTTACAGCTGCGTAACGATGCCAACACCAACATGGGTGTTACCAACACCAGACGCGGTAAGCTGATATGTAGTGCTTATATCATTCAATACTAGATAGCGCAAATCCGAACAAGACAAAGAAGGAACATAGATGGGCAGGACAGGCGTTACTCGCAACTAAGCTTCATTCAGGAAAGTTTCTCTAGATATATACACAACCGACTGGCACGCGCAGGAGCACTGCACGCACGTTACAGTCACAGTTGCAGTTGTTACAGTTGTTATGCCTATACTTGTCCGTTATGACGCAGAACGTAGGCATGCACGGAGAACGAACACACGCACGCACGAACCCGTGTGCATGTGTGGAAGGGGTTCTTGACAGTTCTTGAACAAGGTCATCATTATCGTGATCACTGAGCCCCAGCAGCTGGACCGGACTTGGTATTCGGATCCGTTCATGATCGCGGCTACGATGCGTCTAAGTGCAGTGAACTGAGAGGTATAGCACAGCTCGTGGAAATCCTGGATGCCTTTTACGGTGAAATGATCTATGATGTCTCCTGTCCTGGATGTGGCAGCGAGGTGTTTTGATGCCCTGTCCACACTCAAGCCGTCTTTCATGCAGTATAAGGACAAGGCGTTGTTGGGTCTTGATAAAGCAATGTTGAAGTCGCCGGTAATGATGGGAGGCCTGGTTCTCTCCGCAGGTTTATTGTAGGAGGCATTGATCCAGGCTTTTGCGTAATCCACGTGGTCCGCGTTGCGGGCCACGTGGACGAGTGGATGGCAGTTGAGCGTCTTCCAGGTCTGTTCTGTCTACAGCTTCCTCACTTTTCTTGCGTTCGCCGCGGTGGTGCAGCGGTTACGGTGCTCGGCTGCTGACCCAAAGGTCGCGGGTTCGATCCCGGCCGCGGCGATCGAATTTGGTTGGAGGCAGAATGCTAGATGCCCGTGTACTGTGCCATCTCGGTACACGTTAAAGAATACCAGATGGTCAAAATTTCCGGAGTCCTCTGCTACGGCGTCTCTCATAATCATGTCGGGGTTTTGGGACATAAAACCCCAACAATTATTATTATCACTTTTCTTGCGTGTCAGTGTGTGTATGTTCGCGGTTACTGTGTTGGTTGAACTCTATCACCTGCGGCGCATACCCGCAAAACATGAACTCTGGTATGTGGGTATGTGCCACACGTGACCGAGAGAAAGGGTTTTATGACGTAAGCGACAGGTATTTTGCGTTATTCATGTCATGACCAGTGGATCGTGTTCGTCATACATTGATCCCCTACATTGGGTACATTGGGCCCTAGATTGGGAAGAGCTAGGGATAAGAGTTAATGGAGAGTATCTCAGTAACCTACGATTCGCTGATGACATTGCATTGATGAGTAACGCGGGAGACGAATTGCAGCTCATGATTACTGAACTGGATACGGAAAGTAGAAGAGTAGGTCTGAAAATTAATATGCATAAAACTAAAGTAATGTGGAACAATCTTGGTAGAGAACAGCGCTTTGCGATAGGTGGCGAGACACTGGAAGTTGTAAAGGAGTACGTCTACTTAGGACAGGTAGTAACCGCGGAGCCAAACCATGAGAGTGAAATAACTAGAAGAATAAGGATGGGTTGGGGCTCATTCGGCAAGCATTATCAAATCATGAATGGTAGTCTACCACTATCCCTCAAGAGGAAGGTATATAACAGCTGCATCTTACCGGTACTTACCTACGGAGCAGAAACCTGGAGACTTACAAAGAGGGTTCAACTTAAATTGAGGACGACGCAGCGAGCGATGGAAAGGAAAATGATAGGTGTAACCTTAAGAGACAGGAAGAGAGCAGAGTGGGTCAGGGAGCAAACGGGGGTTAATGACATCATAGTTGAAATCAAGAAGAAGAAATGGATATGGGCCGGGCACGTAGCACGTCGGCAGGATAACCGGTGGTCATTAAGGGTAACTGACTGGATTCCAAGAGATGGCAAACGCGTGAGGGGGAGACAGAAAATCAGGTGGGTAGATGAGATTAAGAAGTTTGCAGGTGTTACGTGGCAGCAGAAAGCACAGGACCGGGTTGATTGGCGGAACATGGGAGAGGCCTTTGCCCTGCAGTGGGCGTAGACAGGCTGATGATGATGATGATGATGATCCCCTGCTATGCCAATTTTGGTATACTAGAAGTTATGAAGACGACCTGGAGAGCGCCCAGACGTAGGCGGCTAGATAGATAGATAGATAGATAGATAGATAGATAGATAGATAGATAGATAGATAGATAGATACGTAGATACAAACGGCCAATGTGCCTGAGGTTCGCTAAGAAATGCTTCGCATTTAATAACCACAACCTCGAGTGAGCTCTGAAGCGCCATATGCTCGAATACAACTGAATGTTGGGCAATTGGCACACCTCCTGAAAAGGAATCGCCACTATTTCGAACTTCAATAAAAATCACTTAGTTCCCGTAGGTTGACCTAAATGTGTTTGTTGAACACAGAGCAGTCTTGGATGATAATCGCTTAATAAGTATTTGATGCCTTCATAAATCTTCAATAGTGAATTTCTACCCGCTGGTTTCCATGTAATCAGGAATGATCGCGGAACAAGATGAGGAGAAGTTGGCATTGTCTTCAAAAATTATTTCAACATGATTAGAATGCCTGATGTACCTAACGCTGAAGCTCTCTTCTGCAAAACTTATCACGGAAATGTTAAGTACGTTAATGGTGTTGCTTACAGGCCACCCTCCTCGGAACCCATTGATCTCATTGAATTACAAGAATATATGACCATCCATGTAAAACAAGGAGATAGAATTATTTTAGCTGGTGTGCTTAACACACCAAACATTGATTGGAACTCGTTGACTGCCAAGAAGCAAAGCGGCAAAGTAGGTGAAGTAATTATTGACTTGGCATTCGCCTTTGATTTATTACAAACTGTTCATGACTTCACTAGAATACAAGGCCAAACTGGATCTATACTTGACTTGTTTTTCGTTCGTGGCTTTCCCGCATCTCGTGCTAGATGTGAAATTCACCCTGGCATCTCTTATCATAAAATGGTATTACTAGCACTCACCGATGTATCTATGAACGCACATCGAAGAACATGTAATTTTCCAAACTTTTCCAGGGCAGATGATGTTTCTATAATAGATACGGTTGTCTTTTCATTTTGACGCGTTTGCAAGCAGTGATGTTAGCGCAAACGGTCTCTGGGACCACTTAAAAAATATAATTGCGGAATGCATGCACAGTTTTGTGGCAGGTATTATCAAAAAAACCAAAAGAACAAAAACACCTGGATAATTCGGTCTACACTACGGCTCAAAAGAAAGCTTAGAAGATTAAAAAAGAAGGGCTCTTTAATGGATTCTCAAAGGCAAGAAATATCCACCTTAACTATTAAACTTCAAGGTGAAGTTTCAAAGGATAAGCACAGTTACCATAGTGTACTACTACCGCTCTTTATCTCGGCATCCCCAGGAAAATTTTGGCGATTGATTTCTCCTTCGTCACGTTCCTTCACGGCTTTTGAATTTCTTTTACTCAGGACAGCTCAAAGATCGCGAACGCATTCAATGCTCAGTTCCAATCTGTTTTCACCAAAGACGGCAGTTTATTTCTCGATTTCAGCCTTTCTCTTCCGCCAATACCAGACATTGCCATTAGCGAAGACGGAATAGTCAGCTTGCTCTTAAAAATAGATATAAACCAGTGTTGCGGAATGGGCGCCTCCATTCCATTCCAATTCCATTCCGGGGAATTAGAACTTGCCGCAATTCCATTCCTTTCAATTCCTCGGAATGAAAAAAAAAACTTAGCCCATTCCCACTCCGAGAATGGCCGGGCAGTTCAATTCCATTCCTGTAATTCCTCAACGTAGGAAAGGCATCTTGATACTTTATCGAATTAAGAATGAACGCCCCATAAAGCTGATGCCATCAGATGCATTAGGAACTGCAAAAGTACGCAAAACGCGTTACCAAGGTCGAGGGATAGTAGCTTGGTGACATATCTCGTGCAGTACAACCACCCTACTAATTCCCATAGGGGCAGTTCTCCCGCTACCTATAGTATTTGCATGGTCAGCATGTTGGAACGAATGGCGACATTTTAATATTGTTTAAGCTTAAATGTGTTAATGCTAAAATGACGACAAAGCGCATTCTTACGCTGACAAAAGTGGTGTTCAAGAAGACTAAGCAGTTTTGCCACGCGTCTGGAGCGGTCGTGAATATGGAGAAAACTAAGATTTGGTTAATGGGGAACAAAACCCTTTAGATCTGCTGGTATTAGTTGGAACAGGGCACCACTCGGACACCTTTTGCCTTTGCATCGATTACAGAATACTAATAATAATAATGTCTGGGGTTTAACGTCCCAAAACCACAATATGATTATGAGAGACGCCGTATTGGAGGGCTCCGGAAATTTCGACCACCTGGCGTTCTTTAACGTGCACCTAAATCTAAGCACACGGGCCTCAAACATTTTCGCCTCCATCTAAAATGCAGCCGCCGCGGCCGGGATTCGATCCCGCGACCTTCGGGTCAGCAGTCGAACGCCATAACTACTAGACGATTACAGAATACTGGGCCGCGCTGATCGTCGGGGGAGGGGGGGGGGGGGGTATGAGGTGAGACGGCGCGCAAGCTGGTATACGAAAGCTTGCGGTGAACACAAGCATCGCGCCAGCGTCGATACGAATCACAACTTAGAGAAGCGCCTTTTCGAATATGCGTCCGATCGCCGACGGCGACAGAAGCGAAATCAAAGTGAAGGTTGGGGAGACAGCAGGCGCCGAGGGAAAAAAATCACAAGGCGTAAGGGGAGCTATGCCGCGGCCGTAGTATCGCACGACGGATATCAACGACATAGAGCCGCGCGGTTACGCGAAGCATAGAGACAAACTTCGGAGCAACACCGTCTATATATATATAAGGACAGAATTGTAGTAGGCACGTTGCTTATAAATGTACCGTGCTTGTAATTAGCCAAGCCATCTTAAAGATACTGCTTTAGTGCTAAATTCGAAGCTCTGACATACTAACATTAAAAGTTTGAAAAGCAGCGCGTAGGCGAAAACGTACTCTATTTTCGGAGAAAAGACGTAATTCCATTTCCATTCCATTCCGTGCGAAAGGCGCTTAATTCCATTCCCATTTCATTCCTCCAAGCGCTGTCCCATTCCATTCCCTTTCCATTCCGGGTTCGCGAAAAGGTGGAATGATTCCGGAGTCATTCCAATTCCGGAGTGGCAACTGCGCAACGCTGATATAAATAAATCGTGTGGATCCGATGACATCCCAAACGAATTTTTAAAGCGGTATGCGGAGTGGATAGCTAAGTGCCTTCACGTATTGTTTTCGAAATCGTTGCAGGAGGGCGAGGTTCCTAAAGAATGGAAAATAGCCAAGATCCTCATACAAAAAATGGGAGCAAATGTTCTGTTAAAAATTACCGTCCCATACCATTAATCTCAACGGCTTGGAAACATATAATACATAAACATATTGAAAATTTCTCGAGGAACAAAACTTCTTCACCAAGGGGTTTCGCAGGGCTTTTCAACACAAACTGAATTAGTAGAAACTATACATAATCTTGCGGTATCCATTAATAACGGTAATCAAACTGACGATATTTTTCTAAGCTTTCGCAAAGCTTTCGACACGGTTTCTCATAATAAAGAGCTTTATAAATTAAACTCAGCACTTCAAAACCCTAAGCTCATATCCTCGATTTCATCATACATTACTGGTCGTCAACAAGTTGTTTCTTTTAACCAACATTGCTCGGGTAGAGTTGCAGTGTGATCTGGTGTCCCACAGGGTTTGGTACTCGGGCCACTCTTTTTCCTTATTTTTATAAATGATATAGTTGATGGCTTCTCGGTAAAAATTAAACTTTACGCCGGAGACTGCATTCTGTACCACGAGGTTAAAAACCCGACTGACCAGCTGCTCCTAAGTCAAGTTTTTGAAAGGTTGTGTCATGGTGTGAAAGTTGGCAGATGTGTCTCAACAAAAAACAGTAGCAATAAATATTACTCACAAAAAACGTCGCTCGCTTATCATTACGGCTGCAACAACAATTATGTTGCCGAAGTAACCGAGTACAAGTACTTGGGGCTTCTAATAATAAGTGATCTCCGGCGGAATAAACACATCGACCAAGTCATAGCTTACACACAACATAGACTATTTTTTCTTCGCAGGGCACTGAAACTATCCACCCCCACAGTACAACTCCTTGAGTATAAGTCTGTTATTCTGCCCTGGTTAGACTACGCAGCTGTTATCTCGGACCCATATACGAATATCCCCATATACGAATATTGATAAACTGTAAATGACTCAGAAAAGAGCAGTTCCCTTCATATATAATCGCTATGACCGCACATCAGTAACAAACCTGTTAACCAGAGCTCACCTGCAACGTCTATCCATGAGAAACCGACATTCACGTTTGAAGTTCCCTTATCAAATATTAATGGGGCATGTCAAGGTCGACGCATATTCCGAATGTAGGTATGTGAAATAATAATAACAAAATAACAAAGCACTTACACACATAAGTGGTTAAAAAATAAATGTGTACAAGACAACGCCATGATAGAACATTAACACCGTAACAAACACGAAATAACTCTTTGAAATATCCTTTTTTTCCAAGAAGGATTAATGATTGGGATTTATTAACAAATGAGCAAGTGTTGCAGCCTTCGCTCGCCACTTTTACTTCTAGTCTGCGCTCATGAATGAGTTTTTCATCTGTATTTGTGTATATGTGTACATGTGTATTTAGTACGGGTACATATTAGTTTTTGAACCGCCTATGTGTGTAAGTGCTTTGTTATTTTGTTCTTATTATTTTACATACCTACATTCGGTATTTTTTCTCCATATCCACATAATTTCGGTGAGGATTGCAATATATATATATATATATATATATATGCGTATGTACGTGTGTGTACAGATCTATAACTGCATTTCTTTTGTTGTCCCGCCACTTTCTGCTCTCGGTCCTACTAATTGTTCTGCAAATTTCGTACTGTCAGTCTTCCCACCCTACAAAATCCCAACCAGGGATTGTAGGATTTATAAATAAATAAATAAATAAATAAATAAATAAATAAATAAATAAATAAATAAATAAATAAATAAATAAATAAATAAATGTCATCTAGGTTATGAAGTAGGCCCCTGGCATTCCGCTGTATAATTTGTGTGGCCATATTGAGGAAAAGATTCTGCGTTCAAGTGTACGTGCTAAGGATACAAGGGAGGTAATCCTTCAAGTTATCGATCCCCTTGGAGGAGCAGTTATGGCCCGTTCTTAGCGCGCTCAGAGAGCGCTGATCTGTTGGCATCGACGACGCCGGTGTTCGCCCAACGACCTCCATAGCCTTTTGTGGGAGTCAAGGAACAAGCACTGAGACTCGCGTCTCAGGCCTTGAAGTTCGTTTTAACTTTGGGGCCTGCTGAACCGAAGACTTGTTTTCGATGGTGGCGCAGCACAAGCGACTGCCATCTGAGAGGTGGGCGAAGTCACTACCGGACTACTTTTAGTGACTGCGGTAGACATTTGTCACGCCACCCCCCGTTGTGCCACCCCAAGCGAAGCTGGTGCGATCAAGCCGCTTTCTTGCTTCTTGAAACTTTATATTTTCTTTGACCTGTAGCGAAATGATATCTTGTTCTTTCTTCCATTTAGGACATGTCCTGGAGTAGGCTGGATGGCTTCCATCACAGTTTACACAATGTGGAGATGAGCCGCAAGAGTCTGATGTGATGCACGGCATGTCTGGGATCCGTTCCCGTAACTCTGGCAGTTAAAGCCCCGCCGAGGATTAGGAATGTATGGCCTCGCAAGAAGATTGACGTATCTGGTGTGCTATGGAGCACACTGGTATCGAAGGTTATTGTAATGTGCTTTGTGCGGATTTCATTGTTTCTGCGAATTGGGATTCTTTTAACATCTATAACATTTTCACTCTTAAGAAGGTCTCCGTCACTGAGGTCCAAGAAGTCGTCTTCCTGGGTCACGCCATGACTCGTGTTCATTGTTCAAAGTGCGGACACAGTACAGCCACGTCACGAATGCATTTCAAGTCATTCGTCTTAGCAAGTCACCGTTAGTCATCTTTGTGGCCTTGTAGCCCGGTTCAATTTTGTTTCCAAAGCATTTAGCTACCAAGAAAGGGGACAATATATGAGCACTTGTGTCGCCTTCACTGAGGACCACATGATACTTAGAGAAGATGTCATTAATAAAAAAAATAATGCTCGGGATTTTACGTGCCGAGACCACCATATGATTATGAAGCACGCCGGAAATTTCGACCATCTGGTGTTCTTTAACGTGGACTGACATCGCACAGTACACGGGCCTTTAGCATTTCGCCTCCATCGAAATGCGACTGGAGCGGCCGGGATCCAACCCACAACTTTTGGGTCAGCAGCCGAGCACCATAACCACTATACTACCATGGTGGATGGAAGATGTCAGTGCTTTTCTGAAAAAAATGGAAAAGTTGCCCGGTGTGCCCTCGTTTCTCCGGGCGATTGAAGACAAAAGTAGTTTGTTCAGCAAGAGGAAGAGTGTACATGTTCGGCGACAGCGCCAACCGCCCACAACGGAGCCCAGCAAGGAAACGGGGCAGTTTGCACAACGCCAGCCGTACGCCGTCACCGTAATCGAATACGGTGTAGCCAAGGTTGGGTACCCGCCAGGAGAACCACAACTGAATGGAAGGGAGGAGAGGAGAGGGTGCATCAAAAAGTGAGAGGTACAGACGAATATGTGGATAGGAAAAGGGCGACTGCCCACTTCCCCGGGCGGATCAACCCGGGGTTGTCGTCTACATAAAACTGTGGCCAAAGGGGTGCGTTGCCTCCACCAGGGGCTTTAAAAGTCCAATCACCCGGCGTCGTATCAACCCCCAGAATCCTCTTTTCCTCAGACGAGGCTAAGCCACGCCCGGCGAAGCGTGGGAAGGAATCAAACCCCCCCCTCCTTCCGCCGTTGGCACGTGACCGTGGTGGGGCTACTCACCAAACGCCTGCTGGAGGAGAGGCCCCTGCGTGAGATTATCTTTAATTATGTGCTTATTTATTGTCAGAGGAACAGTTCAAAGTGCTTACTAAAGGATTATCAGCGACAAACCCACCCGCAGCGTTGACAGGAGATAAGTAGTGCGCCGAGGTGGATCTCCCTACCTCTTGCGGTCTCGGATATTCGCGTTGCTGTCCTTAATGAATATGAAGACACACTTGAACAGCGGCTTTGCTACTGTTCAAAACTGTTCACGTAGCGCAAAAGTTTGCTGCGTTTACAAAATAAAGCGTGAATTTTTTCTGATTCTTGGATGATGTCTTTTTAAACTGTGCTGTCATAGCACTGTTACAATGCTTAATCGCCCTTTGCATTGTGTTAGTTGTTGTTTTCTTAAATTTGCGGTGTGTATTCACGTCTGCATTATCCTGAAAACTACGTATAGAAGACGAGGAGTAGCACAATTATCATTAACATTCATTCAGTGTGTTCTACTTGTAATAAAGCAGAGGTCAGCAGGGGGGGGGGTCACCATGGCGACGGCGGTTTATCCTTTTTTTTTACACATTGCACATTTCAACTGCAATAATTACCTTTCGAGAATATACATATGTATCGATATCATTTGTCTCAACTGTACTACTTAGTTCTCGTGTATATTGCATAATACAATTACTGTATCCGCCCCATAACTCTTCTTAATTTATTTCCTAAATAATTTTTTTCTTTCTTCTGTGAACTTGTTTTTTCAAGTGAGGGTTTTATTACCGCTACCACGTACGGTATGTCGTCCTTTGGAGTTTACTACGCTTGGTAACGCCCACTTCTGTGTATGAGCTATCACTCAAGAAGCCTGCCATAAAGTTCGCTAAACGTGTACTCTGGTTTCTCTACACATATCGTTTACTAATCACGCTCAATTTATATATTCTACGTCTGCTGCACGTAATGCTAACAAAATCACTGCCTTGGAAACACGACCGTAGCAATAAATAACCCCCTCTGGGATATACTGAAAGACAGGGGCTACATTCAAGGCATTTATTGTTAATCACGAGCGAATGCTGCAATTCTGAGCGGTGAATGGAAGAGGCCAATATAGGACTCACTCGTAAAGAGGAGGCTCAATCTATTTCCGCGCATATAAAGCTTGTTTGGCAGGTCGCGTGTACAGTAATACAACTCTAGCCGCGCTCGAGTACGGTATTTGCGAATTCCCAATCATCTGTACAAATCAACGACCCTTGTGTCATCACCGCACTTGGAAAAACAATGACATAAATAGCTTTCCTACGCGGTAGCCTTAAACGTGAAGCAAAGCAGGTAGAACGACTTAATTAAGTGAAGAAATAATATAAGAATCACGATATTGGAGTTCCGTGCTGGGCCCACTGTACGAAATGTCACGAACGAAAATTGGAAACTCACTCAACATTGACGCACAAAAATGAGTAAACGAGCTGCACGTTATTAAGAAAGCGCCAAGACGACAAAGTAACGTAGGACGCATGTTCCTATGAATACAATAGCTTTCTTATCACACCACAGTTACATATCGGACAACTTGATCAGAGGCGCGTGTGTTGCCTTTTCATTGTTGTGGCTTTACGCGCATTCTAGATCCATGCCAAGCAATGCGCCCTTGGCTGCAATGAAAGCGACCGTGAAAATCGGCGCGGAGTGACCGAATTACAGCCGAGACTCACCGGCGGCGAAGCAGGCGAACAGCATGCTGACCCACACGATGCTCGATGCGTCGCGCGCCCGCATGGCGACCGGATCGCGACTGAGCAGCCTGGAAGCTCGCTATGTTAATGGTTGACCCACCCCCGTGCACTCGACACCGAGAAGACATGGGACACGAAACCGGTTTGCCTCCTCGCCGACCGCGCCCCACCGTTAGACGCCCAGGCGAGCCCGTGTCAGGTCCCCTGGGTGGGCTGTCACCCTCTGCTAACATGCACATCGATGCCCTTTCTCAACCAGGACAAAACACATCGCCAAACAGGTCGTTGTTAGCTGTCGTCGAGGCCCTGGGCTCTCCGGAAGCAGTATAGTCGATGCAGTATAGTCAATGTAAGTTGGCTCTCGTCAAACGCCAATAGTTGAAAAGCTCCGCGAGAAATGAAACGAAGATTTCATAGCCTAAACGGTAGTAGACAGCTACTAATTTGGACACATCGTTTCAGTGACAGCGCTTCTCTTGGAGCCTACTAACTTTTACTGATAACAGGTTTACTGCCTGCGCCTTTCATTGCTTACAAACTCGATTCCCCCTTATGTCAACCATAATAAGAGCTTGCTCTCATATCCCGCACCGTTGTCTGCAATGCGTAATATTTGTCATTGCGGTACTTTCTGCGCGGTCGTTAGCTTTCTGAAATGGAATTGCAAATCAATTGGCGTAGGCTTTCCCGAAACTATGAAAGATGATTCTCAGATAGCTGAACAAAAATCATCGCTGGGCTAGTTGGTGCTGGATAGCGCGTATTCGACGCAGGACTGAGACAGAACACTGACGCACAAGTCCTGTGCTTCAGAGTTCCTTGTCACTCCTGTGTTGAGTCCGCGCTATCCATTATTTAAGATTCCCAGACAGATCCCTTAGAAAATTGTCTCGAGCAACATGCGCTGTTCGTCGCCACATTAAGTTTCTTCCTTGGTTCATCAATGTCACCGTACATAATTGAAAGGTATTGTATGTGCGCAATTCGTGTGTGCGGAACGATTGCAGTGGAGAACATGCATAAGCTGGCAATGCTGCAAAAAGGAGCAATAAGCTTTGTCTACAACTCACCTGATCTCTGTCCCGCCAGTCCTTTGTTTTCATATCTCGGGGTCACAAATGTTGGATCTTTGTACAGCCATACTCGCTTATATAGAAGTGGAAAAATTAACACTGATGACACGATAAAACTGGCATCCCTACAAAGGCATTGCTCTTTTTTTAGCGCGCGTAAACTGGCATCAACACCAGCACTACTATCTACGGCCACCGAATGGTGCAGTTTTGCGTAGGGACACTATGTGAATGTGCAGAAATATTCTAAAGAAATCTATTTTGCATCTACAAAAAACTCCACATAGAATCCCCTTTCCCAATAGACTAAGTGATGCGTAAATGCGTAGTTTTTAGCGCAGAAAACTCCATTGTTGCGATTTTCGCTGAAACGTTGTTGCCGGATGCATCGGCACGGCCTCTTATTGCTAGCGTTCATCAGCGTCTGGAAAGACCCCATGGAGTGTCCATCCCGCGACGACAGAAATGGTTGTCTGGCACGAATTTTCCGCGAAGTCAGAACTTTGGTTATGTGTACAATTTTCCATGTCGGCATGCCATATTCTCCTATAGGGAATTTTTATTACACCGCCACGAATGATTCAACACAGCATTTATGGGAAGTATTCTTCCACGTGTGTTTTGTATTGTCGGTACAGTGCATTCAGATATGCTCGCATTCTGCAAGCTTTGCTGCCTAGCGCAGTCATTTCTTCATCTTGACGCCGGCAGTTGAGCGCTCAGGATGGAAAGCTGCCCCCGAGCTGCGACAGCGGTCGACGCCGGCCGCGGTACAGCGGCTCCCCTCGTTCCAAGGCACTACATGATTAACCTACCTACGTTGCCATCAGGAGAACGTTGAGACGAGTAGCTGCATTGCTTTGCGACTTGAGTGGTTCTCCATATCGCATGGACGATTTCATACAACTCCTCAAGCACTTAGGCGCCAAGGAGCAAGTGAGTGGCATGGGGGCATGTGTGATTGTGGCACGTTTGGTTGCTGAGCACGAAGACCGATGAAGCGAATAAAATGCAAAGAGAAGCAGGTGTGTCCGTAGTCTTGTCATGGACCCTATGCCACAAAACGTTAAGTTGAAGCTGCACTCTATTTCATTTGTAGCTACAAGGGAAGCAATCAGACGGGCCTTCTATGAGCACGGCGACATGAAAGCGGCGAACAGGACTTCAGCAACTCGTGTGATACGGTTGCAGCTCCGTGAAAGTCTTCCTGTGGATCAACTGCAATATCAAATATATATTGGAAGCAATATGGTCATTGCTATGCCAGGGAGAGCTCCATTGTACTTGCGCTACCGAAGTACAGGCCATATTTGATGCGACTGCAAACTTCCGAGGTGCAGCAACTGTTACTCTTTCGGGCATGAGCCAGTTGAATGCACCGCTCGTACGACAGAGCTGCGCAGGGAGGCTGCGAGATTCAGCAGTGTGATGCATAAGTATCGGAAGCGTCGGTGCCTGCTACGTAACATAACGCCATCGGATGACGCGGCGGTGGTGAACAGCAGGAAGGAAATTTTCACAAATCTTGATACGAACGCCGTGCGGAGGAAGAAAAATGGAAAAACCAAGGACTGCAATGCAACTGTAGCAGACGCCGCGTAGCAGGAAAACAGGCGGCCGTAAATCTAAGCGTCCCAGATCACGTCGACAACATTAGATTACGCTCCACAGCATTCCCTTGGGGCCAGGGGCGTAGCCAAGGGGGGGGGGGGGGGGGGGTTGGGGGGTTCAACCCCCCCCGAAATTTTTTCAATTTTGCTTGCGTATATAGGCACGCACACATACAAACGCACGCACGAACATACATAAAGTATGGTTGAACCCCCCCCCCCCCCCCGAAAAAAATTTCTGGCTACGCCCCTGCTTGGGGCAGAAAAAAAGGGAAAAGGGAGGTTTGCTAAGTGATCTTAACACTGAAAGAATAGTAGTGTTTTCATAAGTAGTGTCTTCAAAGCACCGTCACGAATCTTTTGATGTTGCTCAAGAGGATTAAAGTCTGCAGTCCATTGGAAAAGTGCTCATCGGGGTAAAGAAACGAAACGCTACCCGAAAACAATCGTCGTCGCTCTAGTGCGGTGACCCGACGGGCGTGCAAAGAATAGGTCAATCGCATGGATCCGCCCAGGACGACGAAATCAAAAGAAGTGACAGTACAGGGATATCGGCCTTGACCTGCTCACCGACGTCGTCGCTGCGGGGGACCTTAAGGGCGGCGACACAATATGCCGCGACGATGGTGGCGGTCATTGGCGCAAGGAGCAAGCGTGACCAAAGGGCGCCATTACTAAGGATGTTCATTTAGCGATCATGAGCAGATTACAATAAATAATATAAGAGGGCTGTAAAGTGACCTAAAATCAGGCGGCCTCTACATGCGTAAAATATATTGTGGCGTTTTTGTGACGGTGAAAAAAGGAATCGCATCTGATTAAACGGTTTATTGGGCAAACTTCTTTTGGCCAGTAAAAGGAAATGACAAGCTACAAACAAGAAAAGACTGGCACTACAATGATAACTGTGAGCACACACGTCGGTAATCCTCGCCTGTGAAATTCGTCAGCTATTATACACGCGTTATCGAACATTCCAGTGTTATCGCTGGTGCTCGCGTTAGCTCTAGAATGGACTCCGTTACTCGTGTCCCCAGTGTAATCTGAACAGAACAGTCCGAAACAATCCCGAAGTGGGCTGAGGCCGGCGTCGAGGCGTGGTAAAAGTATTTTTTTTTTTTGTGTGTGAAGCCCGATCACATTAAAGTAAAAGAAATTAGCGCGCGCGGCAATGCCCCTTCTCAAAAAGCATCGTCTTGATGGTGCAAACAGAACATGCAAGTAATAATATCTGGGGTTTAATGTCCCAAAACCACGATATGATTATGACAGACGCCGTAGTGGAGGGCTCCGGAAATTTCGACCACCTGGAGTTCTTTAACGTGTACCTAAATCTATGTACACGGGTCTCAAACATTTTCGCCTCCATCGAAAATGCAGCCGCGATTCGATCCCGCGACCTTCAGGTCAGCAGCCGAGCGCCATAACCACTAGACCACCGTGGCGGGGCAGTAACACATGCAAATCAAATTAACCAGATAACAGAAATAAAGTTTCACAGTTTGTTAGCCAGCATAGAAAGGCTTAAGACGCACTACGTGGACGATTTCGGGTCGTGTGCGGCATCCCTGAGAGGTTGTAATGCCGACGGGAACAACCTCGTAGTCCAGCGGGCCAAGACGTTCGGAGTACCTTGTATGACCCGAAGTAACGTCGAAGTTTTTCACTGAGAACACGTCGGCGCGTCGGTGTCCAGACTATGACACAAATACACTAGTGCCGAATTGGTATTCCATGCGGCATTGCCGAATATTGTATTCATCATCATCAGTCTTACTGCTCCCACTGCAAGGCAAAAGCTTCGCCCATGTATCGCCAATCCACCGGTGCTGTGCTTGCTGCGGCCACGTTATCCCCGCAAACTTCTTAATCTCATGCCCACCTAACGTTCTGCCTCCCACTCGCGGGCTTGTCTTCTCTTGCATTGTAGTCTCATAACGACCAGCCGTTATCTTGCCTACGCGCTACATGCCCTGCCCATGCCCAGTGGCGTGGGCAGAAAATTGTTTCGGGGGGAGGGGGGGCACCCCTTGTATCCGACATGGATGGGATCCAGGCAGGTAAGTGTGGTCGAGTGTCATTTTGTGGGCTGTATCTCATGGGGGAAAGAAAGAAACAAATTTCGGGGGGGGGGGGGGGAGGGCACGGGCCTGGTGTGCCCCCCCCCTCCCCTGGCTACGCCACTGCCCATGCCCATTTCTTCTTGATGTCGTCTAAGATGTCCTTAACACCAGTTTATTGCCTCACCCACTCTATTCTCTACTTCTCCCCTAAGGATACACGGATAATTTTCCTTTCCATAGTTCGCTGCGTTGTCCTCAATTAGGTTGTACCTTCTTCGTAAGCCTCCGGGTTTCTGCTCCGTAGGTAAGTACGGGTTAGATGCAGCTGTTATGTACGTACTTTCTCTTGAGAAATAGTGGGAAACTACCATTCGGGATTTGAGAATGCTTGCCGAATGCGAATATTGTATTGACGGCTGTCAATCGTCAGCTGGTTCTTGATACGCCGGTGGGCGAGCCGTAGAGCAGTGGTTCTCAGCTTTGGATATTTCGGGGACCCCTTGTGGACCGGTGGAAGTGGTGAGGGGCCCCTTTCAGTGAGAGAGAAAAAAAAAGGGGGGGGGGTCATAAATTAACACAACATGCAGCGAGAAATAGGCTATTTCTCCTTGGCAAAAGATGGTAAAACTAACTTGCCACGCCAATTCGATCTCAACAGCTTGTCAATAAATTGTGCAGAAATACCGCGGCGCCAGTGCCGACCAGCGCTAAAACAGGTACACCTTCAACGGAGACAGCAACGACATCAGACGGCTAAAAAACAAGGTCTTGTAGAGTTCGAAAGCTGCGCAGTTGCTGCCTCCGGAACTGCGGCTTCTAGGTTTCCTCAGAGACAGGGCGAGGGCGTTGTAGCATAGGGGAAAGGGAACGGCGCCGAGATGAACGCGACCGGCGTCTGTTCAAGTTCTGGCGAGTTGAAAATGTGTTCATGGCGGCAGGCGAGAAAGATGAGGCAGTCTGTCTCGGTGAGAAATCATTAGTGTTGGGCCGCACGTCATCACGCAGGAGAAACTCACGCCGTCGGCAAAACCGTACTACGTGACCTGCGAAACCACAGCCGAAGTATATGGGGCGGTTGTTTAAAGTGCACCATGGGTTTTGAACGCGTGGTGTTGGACGGGAGAATGGACTGGCAGCCTGATGCGCAAGTTCAGGCGGTACGGCAAAGGTGCGCGCAGGGACGTAGGTGTTCGCGACAGGCAAATGTCGAGGTGCGGTCAGTGCTTCGGCATAGGTCAGCGGAGCAGCCACAGGAGGTACATGGGCTGCGTGTAGCACCTCGGACACTTGCTCCTGAACGACACGCTGTATCGATGGCGCCAAAGTAGATAGGAACGCTTAGCGGCGCTGCTGCTCTTGACAGGCAGCGCTATCTCTGGCAGAAAAAGAGAAACTGGGGTGTAAGCAGCGCGCATTTTCCCTTCTCTCCACCGCGTTGCTGCTCGCTTCTGTGCACATGTAGAATGCATGCAGAGCTCTCGCGGTGCACTTGCGGCGCCTCACAATGTACCGCTTGCAGTGCGGCTTCAAAAGGATTTTCAAGCTTGACTGGCACTTCCGAAAAGCGAACTTGATAAAATGATAAAGGCTCGTCAATCACGTTAACGGTGAAGAGCAAACGATCGACGACAACGACGCCAGACTCAAAGCGAAATGCATTTCCCAAGTCGCGATTACACCGTGTAGGACGTATACCTCGAGGTAAGTCTCATTCTGTCATGTTAAAGATGAATAATGGTCCACATGCACTCCGAAATGAAGCCGTACACGCTATCGATGTTCTGTGGCGTGGACTACGAATCATGTGATTGTTGTTTTGATATGGCATGCTTACAGTAGCAGCCGTGTGCTTTCGTGAACAAACGTTTGCGGCGTGCGAAAAAAAAGATTATACGGCCATGGCACTGCTTCCTGAGAAGGTCAGAGTCAAGTCCTCCGTGCCGCTGGAGAATCACCCGCCGATTAAGACGCGAGGCAGCTAGCTGAGCTTTAACCACTGTGAAGCAAGATGAACTGCTCGCCTCGTTTTTTCGGCTCTCGCGTCATGCTTGCAGTCTCTTTTTAGGATATCGACTTGACAGGCGTATAAAACCTGTTGCGTGAACGCGGCTAGAAAATCGCACAAAGTCAGAAGGTGGTTACTTCTAGGTTGCAATTGGAAAGCATGTATTAAGTGCCAATTATATTTAGCGGCTTAAATATATATCACCCTAATAAAGTGACAAAAACAAAGCAAACCTGCAGAACGATGTCAAAGCTTGCTGAACATGCACAGACGTCCGCTCCGGCGTGATAAAGCAGCCTTCCCGACGCGTGAAATGCAGGCGCCGAACTTCTGACAATGTGCCGAGTTCATTTGAATTCAATCAACCGCGCAACGCTAACGGTATAACGCGAATGTGAACGTTCAACAACGACGGATAAGTCTCACGAGCACGGGGAATCAAAACACAATGTTGCTTCACCTACAACCGTAACTGGACTTTAACAATGCGAGAAGACAGCGAGTAATCATTACTGTAGTGGCTGCGTGCATGCGCCGCGTTACTTACCGATTCAGGCAGTCGGAACGAACGAAAGCGATGAACTCAGACAGCCAAAATAGAAGGCGAGACAGCGCTGTCAGCTATCCACGCTTGCCACCTTTATTTCTCGTGCGACACGCCCGGGAACCGATACAGTTTAACACGTGAATCGTGTGCCTTGGTGTTGTCTGCACTGTTGTGGCTGGCCACTAAACCGCAATACTTCGGACCACGCTTGCGCTTCCGCGGAGTCGCTTCTGCCATCGCGGAAATGCGCAGCTTCGCACAGCAAGCCTCTCGGTTCAACGTACCCAGCTGACGGTCCCCCAGTTACCCGCACCGAGAGAAGAACGCGTGCGCACGTGCGCTACCGCTACCGTGAAAGGGGCCGAGTCGGCCGCGCTAAGGTTCAGAGCTTTCCGACAGAGCCGCAGCGCTGCTGGCGTGGCGCTGTCGTCGCGCCGCAAACTTGAGCTTGGGTTCCCTATAAGGCACAAGAGACAGCTGGCACGCGACCTCTTCGCGTACAAAGCTTGATGTCAAGGAGCAAGGCAGAATGGTCTTCCGCAGTGCCAGCCGACGTTAAAGGGAAATCGTTGCATATGACTAGAGACCGGATTGTAGGCAAATGCCTATTTTGTTGATTGAGCTCCTATCGCGCCATTTTGATATATGAGCATGAATTAAAGGCTAAGAAGGGCTTTTATAGTGTTTTCAAAGTGCCTATAAATGCCTATGTTTTGGCGTTCGTGCCTAAATGCTTACAAATGCCTATAAATGCGTATTTGCGAAATTGGCGCTTATATGAACACAATTCAGCCTCAAGTTTCGCTCCCGGGTGCAGTGCGAGACTTATTGATGCTACCACGGAACATTGACTGTTCGGAACTATGGGGTTAAACCTAGACCTCTAGTTAAACCAACTCCCGGAAACAACCGCTAGCAGCAATGAAGTGGGATGTACCGGCCAGCATACGCCTCTGTTCTGACATGGCGCGAGCTGTTGGCGAAAGCGAACCCGCGGAGGCCCGTCAGCGGAAAGGAGAGTGAAGTGCAAAAAAAGCGAGAATAAATGTAAAATGCACACAGCTTTTGTTTTGCTTGTAATTTACTTTTTAAAGTGTTCACTGCAGTAGCGTAGCGAGAAATTTTTTTCAGGTGGAAGGAGGGTTCAACCTAAAATCCGGCCTCTACACATGACACACTGGCGCGACGAGTAGAGTCACGCTGCTTCCAGAGCTCGTCATAGCTTTCACGGAGTTGGATCACGTCCGCTACCGTTTGTGGGTTCTTCGCGAGAAGCACCTGAAATGCATCGTCAGTCACACATTTCAAGATATGCTTGATCTTCTCGGCTTCCGTCATGGCCGAGTTGACACGCCAGCATAGGTCGACCATATCTTCGATGTAGCTGGTGTAAGTTTCACCATTTTGCTGAGCTCGTGCGCGCAGCACGCAAGCGCTGTTCGGCACGTAGCTTGCGAAGCGTTGGACGGCCGAACAGGATCCGCGAACGCCGTTCTGAAGGCCGACCAGGTGGGAAGGTCCCGCTCGTGATTACGGTAGATTTAAAGATTTAAAGAGATTTAAAGAGGGTAAACGGCAAAACAGAACGTGAAATCGTGGAAGCGTTTTTTTTATCAGGGAAGCAGGAGACAGTTGCATCAGCAAGCCATCTATTTCGCTCACTGACGCTGAGATTCAATATCTCAAAGGTTTCATATAAAACATTTCCTTTAACCTGTCATTTGTTGGTCATCCTCTAATTTTACATCGATCCGCTCACGATCATTGTTATCGTGGTAAGTGAGCCTGCGCCTCGAAAATGAATTGTTGATTGTTTGCTGTTTTTTCTCTTGCTTGTTGATCCTGGTTAGGGGCTGGCTTTATCGATTTTGCACTTGTTCTCATTTTTTCTGATTGTGGAAGATGCGTGCGCACGGTGTAATTCATGTACACGTGATAGCTTCCAGTGACAATGTAGTTTGCCTACCTGATGCTTTTGATTGTCGGTTCGATTGGAATGGTGTGCGCGGTTTGGCGCGCCGTAAAAACGAGCGGTTGGTGTAATAAAGATGTCAGTTGTAAGTCCAGCGCTCGTCCTGTGTACTGTGTTCCTGCGTCCTCGTCCCTTTTTGCGCTATTTTCCCCCAGCTAAGCCCGGTATTCATTACTTTTAGTTTGAAGTACCTTGAAAGTGTACTTTAAAATTTCAAGGATCCCCATCGACTTCAAGCATCTGCAGGCACCCTGCCATGGGGTAACAACAAGCAGGCTTCAACAGTTGCCTTATAGTATTGTTAGAGAAAAACTACATAAATATACGTTGTACCAATCTAACGGTGTTCCTGCGCTTCACGAAGAGACAAAATCTGGTAAAGGCTGTCGATGCTGTTACGCCGACTGAAAGTGGTTAAAAACAGAGCTAGGGCACTGTACCATTCAAAGTTCAACCAGGGACCTGTAGAGAATAAAGAAATTTTACTCCCACACCGTATGTCGGCAAACTCACTCATGAGTCGACTCACTCAGACTCACTAAGACTCATATCGAGCCGTGAGTCTGAATCTGAGTGAGAACGGGCGAGCAATATTTTGGTGAGTTTGAGTCCGAGTGAGTTCACTTGAGGCAAATTTTAGTGAGTCTGAGTCCGAGTGAGTCCGGTTGAGGAAAAGTTTGGTGAGACTGAGTCCGAGTGAGCCCTAAGCACAAAATATATTTCCTGAGTGAGTCTGCGTGAGCTCCCAATTTTTTTGCCGAACAATGGTGATAAGTACTCAACTTCAGCATCACTATCAGCCTTATGACTGCTCACGTTGATACTCACTTCTACTCACGCATACTGCAACGCTCCAGCGTTCAGGGCTGGGCAAAGATACTTTGAAATTGGATCGCGATACGATACAAGGTACTCGGGCAAGAAGTATTTGAGATACAGATACAAGATATCTCCGGAATTATTGCATCCGATACGATTCTTCCCAATTGTATCTTAAGATACTTTGATACATTGGCGATACATTAGCAATATAATAGCAAATTTGCTCTTACAGATCTATGCAATGAAGCAGCAAAGGCCTATATAAAAATTGTTGACTTGAAAATTTCCTAGGTGCCACTCACTATGTTTAATTTTAATGAAATATCTGTTTGTATACCAAAAGCTTGGTCTTTCTTGCTCAAATCATACTAGTTTCATTTCAACAACTTATCGCGATTTGTTTCGCTGCTGAACAGTCAGTAGTTATTGCTTCACACTTTCGTAATTGATGGGTGTCGCTGCTCCACTTGGCGACCAGCTAGCGGGTTGCCATCTAATTGCAAGAGCGTAATTAAGAAGCCTTCGCACGATGGCGCGAATACCGCTGTGCAGTCTTACCTTGTCCGCAAGCGTATTACCGTTTTCGTAATACCGCATCACCCGACAGGTGTAGAGCAGCAACAACGCGGGTAGCGATATTTTTTGTGACACATCGTGTGAAGGCGATAGCTCCAGAGTGAGCGTTCACAATTCATTGACGACATAGAACTGCAGTGATTTTTTATATTCTTCTTATCTGCTAGCGTAAAGCGTACGTTACATACATATTCACTAACGTGTTGCCCAAAAACGTCTCAGACGTATCGTAGCGGCGCAAAGCGTCGCAGAATATCACTGCTATTTACGCTATTGCCTCCTATAGCTTTTGTGCTGATTTGTAACAGCAAAAGATGAACTTTACGGTGACCTAAAAAAAGAAAATGAACATATCTAAGTCAAATAGCAGGGCGGTTTCGTATTAAACAATCGCAGTGAATAAGTATACAACGTGTTTCACATAAGTAGAGCCAAATATTTTTTTTTTATTTATTTATTGATTTTTCGAACAATACAAAAGCATTGCCCGCGGTCAGGACAAAAGGAGGTGGTTAGCCCCCTGACGTGGTCCTGCTCGCTCTGGGCGTAACAGCAGCAATAGAAACAATAGAAATCATTGCAATGCGCACACATAAACATATATACATACACAAAACTATATACATACAAATAAAAAAAGGAACAAGAGAAATCATTGTAGTAACAATAGAAATTTATTTATTTATTTATTTATTTATTTACAGATTACCTACATCGCCATATAGGCATTACGTAGGGGGGGAACAAAAACATAACCAGAATAAAGGAACACTTGCAGGGATATATACACACATATAGAAATATCAACAAAACATTATCAGAAGCAACATGAGTATAGATCACCAAATACAATTTAGAGACACGTAGTACATACATTTGTTGTTGCAAGAACAATTTCACAACATGGAAAAAAATAAATCATTATCTGTTATATTTACTAAGTCGTCTGTTAAACTGTTCCAATCTCTTATTGTTTTAGGAAAGAACGAGTAGAAAAAAGTGTTGGATCTGCATTTAAAGGTAGAAATCTTTTTGCTATTATCACAGCGAGTGGATGTGTAGGATGGTTCAACAAGGTAGCTATGACGATTAATACCTGTGTTAGAGTTATAGATCTGGTGCAACAGCTTAAGCCGTAGTTTCTGTCTACGTACACGGAGCAGATCCCATCCCAAGGTGGCCTTCATTTGAGAAACACTGGCGTAGGGGCTGTAATTATTTAAAAAAAACCTTGACGCTTGGTTCTGAAGTTTTTCAAGTCTATTTATAAGATAGTCTTGGTGGGGGTCCCATATTACGCATGCATAGTCAAGTATGGATCTGACTTGCAAAAAATATAAAGTTTCCTTGATTTCGCGCGTCGCCTGTTTGAAATTCCTGCGGATAAAGTGAAGCATCTTACTAGCTTTTGCTGTGGCCGTGCCAATATGTTTGTTCCATGTAAACTATTCGGTAAAGTAAACGCCGAGGTACTTATAATCGCTGTGTATGTTGATAGGGACGTCGTAGATGTTATATTGATGCTCTGATTTGGATGTTTTCCTTGAGAAGCTCACGCTGCAACACTTTTTTATATTCAAATGCATGTTCCACTTTTTACACCAGTCCGCTATGTGATCTAGGTCAGTTCGCAAAGTGTGTATATCATTTTCAGTCGCAATTTCTCTGTATATGACACAGTCGTCAGCAAATAATTTTATGGGAGATCTAATGTTTTCAACTATGTTGTTTATGTAGATTAGGAACAATAAGGGCCCTAAAACGCTTCCTTGGGGAACTCCCGAAGTCACTGCTATTGACGAAGATTTGACATTATTTAGGACGACGGACTGGGTTCTACCATTTAAGTAATTTCGTATCCATGTTTGAACGTTTTTATTTATGTTTAATGCAGCAAGCCTTACATCCAGGAGCTTATGCGACACAGTATCGAATGCTTTTTGGAAATCTATAAAAACAGCGTCTACCCGACTACCGTTATCAATGGCTTTGGATACGAAATGCTGAAATTCTATTAGTTGGGTGTTACAGGAATAACCTTTCCGGAAACCGTGCTGGGAGGGAGTAAAGAAATCGTCTGAATCAAGGAATTTAAATATGTTTGAATGTAAAATGTGTTCAAATATTTTGCAACATATCGACGTTAAAGAGATTGGCCTGTAATTTTCTCTCAGTTTTCTGTCTCCAGTTTTAAAAACGGGTGTAACGTTTGCCGTCTTCCAATCCTGAGGGATAAGACCAGTTTCAAGGGAGAGTTTATAGATGATACTTAAATACGGAGCAATGATGTCATGACACTCTTTGAGGACTATTGGGGATAGTCCATCAGGTCCAATGGCTTTTGTTGCGTCTAAGCGGCGTAATAATGAATCGACGCCACTAACATCAATTTCAATGTCAGACATCATATTGCTCTGAGCGGTATTGTTTAGAAGCGTTGTCTGCTCGGTAGTTTCATGCATTCATGACTGATTGAAAATATTGAATAAAGCATTCCGCCCTCTGGAAGTCTGACGTCACGGTTTCGCCGTCGACACTTAAAGGTGGTATAGATACATCTTCTTTTCGGTTCTGCTTTACATATTTCCAAATAAATTATTTATTCCCTCTAAGCGCTTTTGGTTTACCAGACTGAAGTTAGCAGAAAATATTTTATACGCGCGTTTAGCTTTCCTAATAAGTTTGCGTATTTCTCTGTTAAACCAAGGTTTATGCGTTTTTTTTTTACGCAAGTACCTACATGGAACATGACTTTCGACCAATCTGAGTATTTTGTCGCGGAACGTTGACCGCAGAGCCAACGGACAGCGTGCTTTTGACATATGCTGAAAAGTAGGGAAGAAGTTTTCTAGTTCATTTCTAATAGCAGCGTAATCTCCTCTGTCGTAGCTGAACACTTCGTGGAGTTTGTGATGCCCGTACACGCTGTACGCCAAGCTCTGCGACAACGGCCCTGTGATCGCTAATACCTGGGCAAACAGTAATCCCCGATACTAAGTTTGGTTCATTGCAAAGCACCAGGTCTAAAATTGAGTTTTCTCGTGTAGGTTCCAGCACGTACTGCTGCAAACCATACAATCCGAGCAGTTCTTCAAACTCTGATTAGATACGGCAGCCATCACCAGCTACGCGTCCAGCAGTCCAATTGAAGTTCGGCAAGTTAAAATCTCCCCCGAGAAATACGCTGTTAGGCATAAAAGATAGTACATCAGACAGAAAACCGAATGATTCACTTCTGCCCAAATCATGGCAATGCGCACACAAAAAGCATATATACATACACAAAAATATATACATACAAAAGTATGAGAGACTGTAGCTCACCCTACCGTGCAGAAAGTGCATTTATCCTAAGTGTTGAAGAGGGACCGAGTTTTCATTTTGAAATTTTTAGAGTTTGTGCACGATCGTTTCAGTTCAATTATTGCAGGGTGCTCATTACATAATTTCATAATTTGGAAGTCTATTGCTTGCATTCCATAGTTTGTGCGTGTTCTTTCCACAACTATGTGGGTTTTACGAAGGTCGTGACCGGTGTTCCTGCTTAAGTAGCGACGGCTAAATGAACCCCAGTCTCCCGATACTTCGCAATATATGTACATCGACAATTTTATTTTGTAAACAAGGCAGTATTGTGGAATTCTATACTTTAACATGAGAGCTGATGCATCTACATTATACCCCTAATGAAGTAGTCTAACTGCTTTCCTCTGTAAAGAAGAAAGCTTTTCATTATCGGTCTTAATTCCAGTTCCCCACACTAACGAACAGTAACTAAAATGAGAATGGACTATGGAAAAATACAATTCCTCTTTAAGTTAGTTGTTAAAAAGTTACGTAAACGGTTCAACATGCCTATAGACTTCGCTACCTTCATCCTTACATTGTTCACGTGTATTGACCAACTTAAGTTTGATTGAAAAGAAACGCCTAGAAATGAATGATTATGTACTAGATCTAGTTGCGAATCGCCGTAGTATAATTTCATAATGTAATCTACTTCTTTATTCTTAGGATAGAAAAGCATGAACTTTGTCTTTTTAACATTTATTTTTAGTTTATTAGAAGATGCCCAGAGATTAAGCTCATTCAACCAGTTGTTTGACATCGCCTCTAGCTCCTTCAAATCATTCCCAGAAAACAAAACACTTGTATCGTCAGCATACATTAATACCTCCCCAGTGAAAGGGATATTAACAATATCGTTTACGTATGTTATAAATAGTAGAGGGCCCAGGACAGAGCCTTGGGGCACACCATATTTAATCACAGTTTTTTCAGATTGAGCATCCTGGAGAGAAATGTACTGTAGTCGATTGTGCAAATAATTACGGATAAGATTTTGTGCTTTACCTCTAAAGCCGTATGCTTCAAGTTTACGGAATAAAATTTCGTGTTCGATGGAGTCGAATGCTTTTTGGAAATCTAGATATATACCAACTGTAAATAAACTGTTTTCAATATTTTGGATGATTTTATCTTTTATTCGTACAAGTGCCTTTTCTGTAGACTTTCCCTTTTGAAATCCGAACTGCTGCTCTACAATAACATTTTTCACAGATAAAAATTTATTAAATCGCGTGCACAAAACTTTCTCTGCAACTTTAGAAAATATTGATAGTACAGATATTGGTCTATAATTACCCAACTCATTACACTTTCCGCCTTTATGAGGTAAAGTCACACGAGCAATTTTTAGCCTATCAGGATAAATACCAGATGATATCATTACATTAAAGATGTGCGTTAATGGCTTTGCAATGTCATGTGCCACGGCCTTAACTGGTGAAGCTTTTATGCCGTCTTCTCCGGCAGCTGATTTGTTTTCAAGAGAACCTAGAATAGAAATTATTTCATCTTCTGAAGTAGGACTAAGAAATAGAGCGTCTTTCACAGCTCTATGCACGTACGTCATATAACTTCGTTCTGGTTGTACAGTATGGAGGGGTTCGGCAGCTCCAACATTGATAAAGTAATTGTTTAACAAGTTTGCTAAAGAATATCCAGAATACCTCACGCCATCAACTTCTAATTCCGGTGGTACTCCTGATGAAGGGGTACTTGTCAATTCACGAAAGACCCTCCATGTCTTACAACTGTTTTGGGAGCCGCTTTCAAACTTGCGTTCAAAAGAGGCAAGTTTGGTCTTCCTTAGGTCAACATTTAACCTATTTCTGAACTTCTTAAATTCCTGTAATATTTGAAGATCACGTGTTTTTAGAAAATTAGCAAATAATTTTTCTTTTTGTTTAATACGATAATAAAGTTCGCTCGTGATCCATGCCTTCCGGGCCTTTCTGTGCTTCACTACTGTTGTTAAAGGAAAAGCAGCATTATAACTGTGCTGTAATTTTGATACAAATATTTCATATGATCTAGACGGATTTTGCTCGGAGTATACGTCTTCCCAGTTTGTGCTGACGACTAGAGACTGAAATAAAGTGATTCTGCGCCGATTTATGCGTATCGTAGTGAACTTTTCTGCACTGGTATACTTGTGTGTTGGAAAAATTGCAAATATGGATAAATGGTCACTAATGTCTGAACCTAGGACACCAGAGCAAGTTTCAGCCTTTGGTACATTTGTAAAACATAAGTCAATAAGCGTGTCACACTGTGAAGTAACCCTGGTGGCCTGATGAATTAGGTTATCGCAGTTATTCGCAAGCATAACTTCAAGTAACTGAAATTTTGCTTGATTATCGGTAAACTGATTTACATTAAAATCACCAACCATAATAACGTTCCATTTATTAGCATTGGCATAATGTAGTAGCGTCTCGACATAGTCAAGAAAATTTGAGAGTGCCGCCTGAGGCGGGCGGTAAACGACAGCTATAAGAAAGTTGCGGCACACAATAGCAACCGTTTCGAAATCATCGGACATGCAAGTAAACTCCCTCAGAGTGTAAAAGTGATTACGTTGGTGAACATAAAGGGACACGCCCCCACCCCGCCTCCCGGAACGGTAAACAGAAACATGCTTATAATCGACAAAATTGTGCACTTCTGCGTCGTCTGAGTACCAAGTTTCAGAGAAAGCTAAAAAATCAAAACAACAATCTAACTGAGATAAGTATGACTCGGTTTCTATATGTTTATTTCTGAGGCTTCTTGCGTTCATGTGAAAAAGTGAAGCGTGTTTCTTACGGAAGAAATCCTCAACTTGTACTAAGCTATTGAAATGCTCAGAAGTTAAATGAGTAGCCATAGTTTACTAGAATCAAGGGAATTTCCTATCAGGGGGTGTTACGTAATTTTGGCCAGGTCATCCTCGATTGAGATTTTGATTGCGCGCATGTCAGGCTGCTTGCGCACAAAGATTCTGCCCTCTGAAGTCCAGACGAACTGATAATCTTTTTCTCTTGCTTTTTGTTTCGCCATCCAGAGTAGTTGTTTGTTGGCTGCAGTCAAGTTGTCAAAGAATTTCACTCCCGGAAGCTTGTTCATTAGTTGCTTTCGTTTCGCGAACCATTTCGCCCTTACTGCTCTCGATGCAAATCTGAGAATAGCGACTGGAGGCTTGCCTTCTTTGGTCGGGAGGCGGTGTAGCCCGTCAATGTCATCCTCAGATAGTTCAGGGAGCTCAAGACAGCGCGCTATTTTATTAACTTCTTCAAAGAGGCTTTCATGCTCGCGAGGAGTAATGCCGTGAATTTCGATATTCTGTCTTCTACTGTACTGCTCCAACTCGCTCACCTATCGTTTCAACACCGTAATTTGCGTAACTTCCGGCGCTTCTCTACAGTTTCAACTCTGCGACGCAAATCAGAAATGTCCTTCTCTTGCCGAATGAGAGTATCTTTTAGTTCATCATAGGTATCAGACAAGTGCTGAACAGATGTTTCGATGTGCTGCACTGTATCCTGCAAGCCCATTAGCCTGTCTAATTTTGTCTCTAGCACAGAGATTTGCGACAGCTTCTTGCTGATTTCTGCCAGCTGTGCCTGCAATGGGCCAGACGCAGTTAGTGTCTCCCCTGCAGGCACCGCATTTTTGGGCTTTTTTTGTTGCGTCTTTCATAGACCGAAAAGATCGGTCACTGATTCCACTGCATTTTCCAACATGAAAAACCATGCTACATTCAGCACATGTCACGACTAGATCTTTTTCTTCAAACTGTACCTCGCAAGACGAGCATCTAGCAACAGCAGACATAGCAAGGAAGCTTCCAGAAGGCGAAACCCATACAAGTACAACAGCTTTAGGGGCAGCAGCAGCAGTGAGACAACGGAATAAACTTATGCTATGCCATCGAGTAATAAAATTGTATCACAACCCTGCAATGAATACAGGATGCGCATAGACCACGATGTGTTGATCCGTGTCACCGCTACTGCTGCCGCCCACAAAGTGTCGATAGCTGGTCTTTGGTTGACGCTTTTAAGGGCTGGCTACGACGCCAATCTGTACACGTGTCTGTATCCAGGCTTGACCACGGTGACAGCTGTCGGCGCTCGATGAAACGATATCTTGGACTGTTGTTCCTTCACGGCTGGATTCTGCAATGAATACAGGATGCGCTTAGACCACGATGTGTTGATCCGTGTCACCGCTACTGCTGCCGCCCACAAAGTGTCGATAGCTGGTCTTTGGTTGACGCTTTTAAGGGCTGGCTACGACGCCAATCTGTACACGTGTCTGTATCCAGGCTTGACCACGGTGACAGCTGTCGGCGCTCGATGAAACGATATCTTGGACTGTTGTTCCTTCACGGCTGGATTCTGCAATGAATACAGGATGCGCTTAGACCACGATGTGTTGATCCGTGTCACCGCTACTGCTGCCGCCCACAAAGTGTCGATAGCTGGTCTTTGGTTGACGCTTTTAAGGGCTGGCTACGACGCCAATCTGTACACGTGTCTGTATCCAGGCTTGACCACGGTGACAGCTGTCGGCGCTCGATGAAACGATATCTTGGACTGTTGTTCCTTCACGGCTGGATTCTGCAATGAATACAGGATGCGCTTAGACCACGATGTGTTGATCCGTGTCACCGCTACTGCTGCCGCCCACAAAGTGTCGATAGCTGGTCTTTGGTTGACGCTTTTAAGGGCTGGCTACGACGCCAATCTGTACACGTGTCTGTATCCAGGCTTGACCACGGTGACAGCTGTCGGCGCTCGATGAAACGATATCTTGGACGGTTGTTCCTTCACGGCTGGATTCTGCAATGAATACAGGATGCGCTTAGACCACGATGTGTTGATCCGTGTCACCGCTACTGCTGCCGCCCACAAAGTGTCGATAGCTGGTCTTTGGTTGACGCTTTTAAGGGCTGGCTACGACGCCAATCTGTACACGTGTCTGTATCCAGGCTTGACCACGGTGACAGCTGTCGGCGCTCGATGAAACGATATCTTGGACGGTTGTTCCTTCACGGCTGGATTCTGCAATGAATACAGGATGCGCTTAGACCACGATGTGTTGATCCGTGTCACCGCTACTGCTGCCGCCCACAAAGTGTCGATAGCTGGTCTTTGGTTGACGCTTTTAAGGGCTGGCTACGACGCCAATCTGTACACGTGTCTGTATCCAGGCTTGACCACGGTGACAGCTGTCGGCGCTCGATGAAACGATATCTTGGACGGTTGTTCCTTCACGGCTGGATTCTGCAATGAATACAGGATGCGCTTAGACCACGATGTGTTGATCCGTGTCACCGCTACTGCTGCCGCCCACAAAGTGTCGATAGCTGGTCTTTGGTTGACGCTTTTAAAGGCCAACTCCGGCGAGTTTTCGAGGTCGATGGATCTCAATGAAATTCGCTGGGTACGTTCCTTTGCACGTTTCCGTCATTTATGCCAAATTACAGGCTTGAGACATGCGCAGATTGTTTGCAAATGAATTTTAAAGATTGTCTGCCAACGCCCTCTGGCTTCCCACAATTATTGGCAACATTGCGTCTGTGACGTCAGTATTGGCAAGGCGGCGGAAGTGACGCAGCCGAGGGCACCGCTAACTTCGGCGCTTAGGCCGCTACAGCGAGCGTCTGCTGTGCACAAGGCGACAGACAGCGTTGGTTCGGCCGGCGCTTCGCTGGTCGTCCCGGCTGTCACAGTTTTCATACTCCGCGCCGGCGTGACCGGCATGCCTTGCACGACTTCCGGTTCGTTCGTAACAACGTCTACGTCATACGTAGACAGTACACTCGGTTGGGTTTCGGTTTCGGTGTTGCGCTTTTTTGCTTATTTAAAATTATTCTCCAATTTGCCGAGTATTTCTGCTATCGGACCCGTAACAGGAGCGTCTCAGGAACATAAAAGCACCATTACTTTGATATGGCCAAAAAATCGCCGGAGTTGGCCTTTAAGGGCTGGCTACGACGCCAATCTGTACACGTGTCTGTATCCAGGCTTGACCACGGTGACAGCTGTCGGCGCTCGATGAAACGATATCTTGGACTGTTGTTCCTTCACGGCTGGATTCTGCAATGAATACAGGATGCGCTTAGACCACGATGTGTTGATCCGTGTCACCGCTACTGCTGCCGCCCACAAAGTGTCGATAGCTGGTCTTTGGTTGACGCTTTTAAGGGCTAGCTACGACGCCAATCTGTACACGTGTCTGTATCCAGGCTTGACCACGGTGACAGCTGTCGGCGCTCGATGAAACGATATCTTGGACGGTTGTTCCTTCACGGCTGGATTCTGCAATGAATACAGGATGCGCTTAGACCACGATGTGTTGATCCGTGTCACCGCTACTGCTGCCGCCCACAAAGTGTCGATAGCTGGTCTTTGGTTGACGCTTTTAAGGGCTGGCTACGACGCCAATCTGTACACGTGTCTGTATCCAGGCTTGACCACGGTGACAGCTGTCGGCGCTCGATGAAACGATATCTTGGACGGTTGTTCCTTCACGGCTGGATTCTGCAATGAATACAGGATGCGCTTAGACCACGATGTGTTGATCCGTGTCACCGCTACTGCTGCCGCCCACAAAGTGTCGATAGCTGGTCTTTGGTTGACGCTTTTAAGGGCTGGCTACGACGCCAATCTGTACACGTGTCTGTATCCAGGCTTGACCACGGTGACAGCTGTCGGCGCTCGATGAAACGATATCTTGGACTGTTGTTCCTTCACGGCTGGATTCTGCAATGAATACAGGATGCGCTTAGACCACGATGTGTTGATCCGTGTCACCGCTACTGCTGCCGCCCACAAAGTGTCGATAGCTGGTCTTTGGTTGACGCTTTTAAGGGCTGGCTACGACGCCAATCTGTACACGTGTCTGTATCCAGGCTTGACCACGGTGACAGCTGTCGGCGCTCGATGAAACGATATCTTGGACGGTTGTTCCTTCACGGCTGGATTCTGCAATGAATACAGGATGCGCTTAGACCACAATGTGTTGATCCGTGTCACCGCTACTGCTGCCGCCCACAAAGTGTTGATAGCTGGTCTTTGGTTGACGCTTTTAAGGGCTGGCTACGACGCCAATCTGTACACGTGTCTGTATCCAGGCTTGACCACGGTGACAGCTGTCGGCGCTCGATGAAACGATATCTTGGACTGTTGTTCCTTCACGGCTGGATTCTGCAATGAATACAGGATGCGCTTAGACCACGATGTGTTGATCCGTGTCACCGCTACTGCTGCCGCCCACAAAGTGTCGATAGCTGGTCTTTGGTTGACGCTTTTAAGGGCTGGCTACGACGCCAATCTGTACACGTGTCTGTATCCAGGCTTGACCACGGTGACAGCTGTCGGCGCTCGATGAAACGATATCTTGGACGGTTGTTCCTTCACGGCTGGATTCTGCAATGAATACAGGATGCGCTTAGACCACGATGTGTTGATCCGTGTCACCGCTACTGCTGCCGCCCACAAAGTGTCGATAGCTGGTCTTTGGTTGACGCTTTTAAGGGCTGGCTACGACGCCAATCTGTACACGTGTCTGTATCCAGGCTTGACCACGGTGACAGCTGTCGGCGCTCGATGAAACGATATCTTGGACTGTTGTTCCTTCACGGCTGGATTCTGCAATGAATACAGGATGCGCTTAGACCACGATGTGTTGATCCGTGTCACCGCTACTGCTGCCGCCCACAAAGTGTCGATAGCTGGTCTTTGGTTGACGCTTTTAAGGGCTGGCTACGACGCCAATCTGTACACGTGTCTGTATCCAGGCTTGACCACGGTGACAGCTGTCGGCGCTCGATGAAACGATATCTTGGACTGTTGTTCCTTCACGGCTGGATTCTGCAATGAATACAGGATGCGCTTAGACCACGATGTGTTGATCCGTGTCACCGCTACTGCTGCCGCCCACAAAGTGTCGATAGCTGGTCTTTGGTTGACGCTTTTAAGGGCTGGCTACGACGCCAATCTGTACACGTGTCTGTATCCAGGCTTGACCACGGTGACAGCTGTCGGCGCTCGATGAAACGATATCTTGGACGGTTGTTCCTTCACGGCTGGATTCTGCAATGAATACAGGATGCGCTTAGACCACGATGTGTTGATCCGTGTCACCGCTACTGCTGCCGCCCACAAAGTGTCGATAGCTGGTCTTTGGTTGACGCTTTTAAGGGCTGGCTACGACGCCAATCTGTACACGTGTCTGTATCCAGGCTTGACCACGGTGACAGCTGTCGGCGCTCGATGAAACGATATCTTGGACTGTTGTTCCTTCACGGCTGGATTCTGCAATGAATACAGGATGCGCTTAGACCACGATGTGTTGATCCGTGTCACCGCTACTGCTGCCGCCCACAAAGTGTCGATAGCTGGTCTTTGGTTGACGCTTTTAAGGGCTGGCTACGACGCCAATCTGTACACGTGTCTGTATCCAGGCTTGACCACGGTGACAGCTGTCGGCGCTCGATGAAACGATATCTTGGACGGTTGTTCCTTCACGGCTGGATTCTGCAATGAATACAGGATGCGCTTAGACCACGATGTGTTGATCCGTGTCACCGCTACTGCTGCCGCCCACAAAGTGTCGATAGCTGGTCTTTGGTTGACGCTTTTAAGGGCTGGCTACGACGCCAATCTGTACACGTGTCTGTATCCAGGCTTGACCACGGTGACAGCTGTCGGCGCTCGATGAAACGATATCTTGGACTGTTGTTCCTTCACGGCTGGATTCTGCAATGAATACAGGATGCGCTTAGACCACGATGTGTTGATCCGTGTCACCGCTACTGCTGCCGCCCACAAAGTGTCGATAGCTGGTCTTTGGTTGACGCTTTTAAGGGCTGGCTACGACGCCAATCTGTACACGTGTCTGTATCCAGGCTTGACCACGGTGACAGCTGTCGGCGCTCGATGAAACGATATCTTGGACGGTTGTTCCTTCACGGCTGGATTCTGCAATGAATACAGGATGCGCTTAGACCACGATGTGTTGATCCGTGTCACCGCTACTGCTGCCGCCCACAAAGTGTCGATAGCTGGTCTTTGGTTGACGCTTTTAAGGGCTGGCTACGACGCCAATCTGTACACGTGTCTGTATCCAGGCTTGACCACGGTGACAGCTGTCGGCGCTCGATGAAACGATATCTTGGACTGTTGTTCCTTCACGGCTGGATTCTGCAATGAATACAGGATGCGCTTAGACCACGATGTGTTGATCCGTGTCACCGCTACTGCTGCCGCCCACAAAGTGTCGATAGCTGGTCTTTGGTTGACGCTTTTAAGGGCTGGCTACGACGCCAATCTGTACACGTGTCTGTATCCAGGCTTGACCACGGTGACAGCTGTCGGCGCTCGATGAAACGATATCTTGGACTGTTGTTCCTTCACGGCTGGATTCTGCAATGAATACAGGATGCGCTTAGACCACGATGTGTTGATCCGTGTCACCGCTACTGCTGCCGCCCACAAAGTGTCGATAGCTGGTCTTTGGTTGACGCTTTTAAGGGCTGGCTACGACGCCAATCTGTACACGTGTCTGTATCCAGGCTTGACCACGGTGACAGCTGTCGGCGCTCGATGAAACGATATCTTGGACGGTTGTTCCTTCACGGCTGGATTCTGCAATGAATACAGGATGCGCTTAGACCACGATGTGTTGATCCGTGTCACCGCTACTGCTGCCGCCCACAAAGTGTCGATAGCTGGTCTTTGGTTGACGCTTTTAAGGGCTGGCTACGACGCCAATCTGTACACGTGTCTGTATCCAGGCTTGACCACGGTGACAGCTGTCGGCGCTCGATGAAACGATATCTTGGACTGTTGTTCCTTCACGGCTGGATTCTGCAATGAATACAGGATGCGCTTAGACCACGATGTGTTGATCCGTGTCACCGCTACTGCTGCCGCCCACAAAGTGTCGATAGCTGGTCTTTGGTTGACGCTTTTAAGGGCTGGCTACGACGCCAATCTGTACACGTGTCTGTATCCAGGCTTGACCACGGTGACAGCTGTCGGCGCTCGATGAAACGATATCTTGGACGGTTGTTCCTTCACGGCTGGATTCTGCAATGAATACAGGATGCGCTTAGACCACGATGTGTTGATCCGTGTCACCGCTACTGCTGCCGCCCACAAAGTGTCGATAGCTGGTCTTTGGTTGACGCTTTTAAGGGCTGGCTACGACGCCAATCTGTACACGTGTCTGTATCCAGGCTTGACCACGGTGACAGCTGTCGGCGCTCGATGAAACGATATCTTGGACTGTTGTTCCTTCACGGCTGGATTCTGCAATGAATACAGGATGCGCTTAGACCACGATGTGTTGATCCGTGTCACCGCTACTGCTGCCGCCCACAAAGTGTCGATAGCTGGTCTTTGGTTGACGCTTTTAAGGGCTGGCTACGACGCCAATCTGTACACGTGTCTGTATCCAGGCTTGACCACGGTGACAGCTGTCGGCGCTCGATGAAACGATATCTTGGACGGTTGTTCCTTCACGGCTGGATTCTGCAATGAATACAGGATGCGCTTAGACCACGATGTGTTGATCCGTGTCACCGCTACTGCTGCCGCCCACAAAGTGTCGATAGCTGGTCTTTGGTTGACGCTTTTAAGGGCTGGCTACGACGCCAATCTGTACACGTGTCTGTATCCAGGCTTGACCACGGTGACAGCTGTCGGCGCTCGATGAAACGATATCTTGGACGGTTGTTCCTTCACGGCTGGATTCTGCAATGAATACAGGATGCGCTTAGACCACGATGTGTTGATCCGTGTCACCGCTACTGCTGCCGCCCACAAAGTGTCGATAGCTGGTCTTTGGTTGACGCTTTTAAGGGCTGGCTACGACGCCAATCTGTACACGTGTCTGTATCCAGGCTTGACCACGGTGACAGCTGTCGGCGCTCGATGAAACGATATCTTGGACGGTTGTTCCTTCACGGCTGGATTCTGCAATGAATACAGGATGCGCTTAGACCACGATGTGTTGATCCGTGTCACCGCTACTGCTGCCGCCCACAAAGTGTCGATAGCTGGTCTTTGGTTGACGCTTTTAAGGGCTGGCTACGACGCCAATCTGTACACGTGTCTGTATCCAGGCTTGACCACGGTGACAGCTGTCGGCGCTCGATGAAACGATATCTTGGACTGTTGTTCCTTCACGGCTAGATTCTGCAATGAATACAGGATGCGCTTAGACCACGATGTGTTGATCCGTGTCACCGCTACTGCTGCCGCCCACAAAGTGTCGATAGCTGGTCTTTGGTTGACGCTTTTAAGGGCTGGCTACGACGCCAATCTGTACACGTGTCTGTATCCAGGCTTGACCACGGTGACAGCTGTCGGCGCTCGATGAAACGATATCTTGGATTGTTGTTCCTTCACGGCTGGATTCTGCAATGAATACAGGATGCGCTTAGACCACGATGTGTTGATCCGTGTCACCGCTACTGCTGCCGCCCACAAAGTGTCGATAGCTGGTCTTTGGTTGACGCTTTTAAGGGCTGGCTACGACGCCAATCTGTACACGTGTCTGTATCCAGGCTTGACCACGGTGACAGCTGTCGGCGCTCGATGAAACGATATCTTGGACGGTTGTTCCTTCACGGCTGGATTCTGCAATGAATACAGGATGCGCTTAGACCACGATGTGTTGATCCGTGTCACCGCTACTGCTGCCGCCCACAAAGTGTCGATAGCTGGTCTTTGGTTGACGCTTTTAAGGGCTGGCTACGACGCCAATCTGTACACGTGTCTGTATCCAGGCTTGACCACGGTGACAGCTGTCGGCGCTCGATGAAACGATATCTTGGACTGTTGTTCCTTCACGGCTAGATTCTGCAATGAATACAGGATGCGCTTAGACCACGATGTGTTGATCCGTGTCACCGCTACTGCTGCCGCCCACAAAGTGTCGATAGCTGGTCTTTGGTTGACGCTTTTAAGGGCTGGCTACGACGCCAATCTGTACACGTGTCTGTATCCAGGCTTGACCACGGTGACAGCTGTCGGCGCTCGATGAAACGATATCTTGGACGGTTGTTCCTTCACGGCTGGATTCTGCAATGAATACAGGATGCGCTTAGACCACGATGTGTTGATCCGTGTCACCGCTACTGCTGCCGCCCACAAAGTGTCGATAGCTGGTCTTTGGTTGACGCTTTTAAGGGCTGGCTACGACGCCAATCTGTACACGTGTCTGTATCCAGGCTTGACCACGGTGACAGCTGTCGGCGCTCGATGAAACGATATCTTGGACTGTTGTTCCTTCACGGCTAGATTCTGCAATGAATACAGGATGCGCTTAGACCACGATGTGTTGATCCGTGTCACCGCTACTGCTGCCGCCCACAAAGTGTCGATAGCTGGTCTTTGGTTGACGCTTTTAAGGGCTGGCTACGACGCCAATCTGTACACGTGTCTGTATCCAGGCTTGACCACGGTGACAGCTGTCGGCGCTCGATGAAACGATATCTTGGATTGTTGTTCCTTCACGGCTGGATTCTGCAATGAATACAGGATGCGCTTAGACCACGATGTGTTGATCCGTGTCACCGCTACTGCTGCCGCCCACAAAGTGTCGATAGCTGGTCTTTGGTTGACGCTTTTAAGGGCTGGCTACGACGCCAATCTGTACACGTGTCTGTATCCAGGCTTGACCACGGTGACAGCTGTCGGCGCTCGATGAAACGATATCTTGGACGGTTGTTCCTTCACGGCTGGATTCTGCAATGAATACAGGATGCGCTTAGACCACGATGTGTTGATCCGTGTCACCGCTACTGCTGCCGCCCACAAAGTGTCGATAGCTGGTCTTTGGTTGACGCTTTTAAGGGCTGGCTACGACGCCAATCTGTACACGTGTCTGTATCCAGGCTTGACCACGGTGACAGCTGTCGGCGCTCGATGAAACGATATCTTGGACGGTTGTTCCTTCACGGCTGGATTCTGCAATGAATACAGGATGCGCTTAGACCACGATGTGTTGATCCGTGTCACCGCTACTGCTGCCGCCCACAAAGTGTCGATAGCTGGTCTTTGGTTGACGCTTTTAAGGGCTGGCTACGACGCCAATCTGTACACGTGTCTGTATCCAGGCTTGACCACGGTGACAGCTGTCGGCGCTCGATGAAACGATATCTTGGACGGTTGTTCCTTCACGGCTGGATTCTGCAATGAATACAGGATGCGCTTAGACCACGATGTGTTGATCCGTGTCACCGCTACTGCTGCCGCCCACAAAGTGTCGATAGCTGGTCTTTGGTTGACGCTTTTAAGGGCTGGCTACGACGCCAATCTGTACACGTGTCTGTATCCAGGCTTGACCACGGTGACAGCTGTCGGCGCTCGATGAAACGATATCTTGGACTGTTGTTCCTTCACGGCTGGATTCTGCAATGAATACAGGATGCGCTTAGACCAGGATGTGTTGATCCGTGTCACCGCTACTGCTGCCGCCCACAAAGTGTCGATAGCTGGTCTTTGGTTGACGCTTTTAAGGGCTGGCTACGACGCCAATCTGTACACGTGTCTGTATCCAGGCTTGACCACGGTGACAGCTGTCGGCGCTCGATGAAAATATATCTTGGACGGTTGTTCCTTCACGGCTGGATTCTGCAATGAATACAGGATGCGCTTAGACCACGATGTGTTGATCCGTGTCACCGCTACTGCTGCCGCCCACAAAGTGTCGATAGCTGGTCTTGGTTGACGCTTTTAAGGGCTGGCTACGACGCCAATCTGTACAAGTGTCTGTATCCAGGCTTGACCACGGTGACAGCTGTCGGCGCTCGATGAAACGATATCTTGGACTGTTGTTCCTTCACGGCTGGATTCTGCAATGAATACAGGATGCGCTTAGACCACGATGTGTTGATCCGTGTCACCGCTACTGCTGCCGCCCACAAAGTGTCGATAGCTGGTCTTTGGTTGACGCTTTTAAGGGCTGGCTACGACGCCAATCTGTACACGTGTCTGTATCCAGGCTTGACCACGGTGACAGCTGTCGGTGCTCGATGAAACGATATCTTGGACTGTTGTTCCTTCACGGCTGGATTCTGCAATGAATACAGGATGCGCTTATACCCCTGTCACACGGGCACCCGTGAACTCCGTTTAACTCCCTCGTCTTTTCCTCGAGGGAGATGGGGTTCATGTCACACGGTCACCATTTCGCTGAGGAAGTTAAATGGAGCTTTTGGCGGAGGGAGTTCGGTAATGACCATTTCGGCTCGATGGAGTACTCTCGTTCCCAGCCAGCTACTGCTACGTTGAAAACCGCACTAGCAAAATCGTCCTAATGAGCTGAATTATAATTTTAAAAACTATGCTCTTTTTTTGCGTAGCATTTCACGCCCCGCAGTGTAAGTTTTAGTTGTATTTTTTCGGACATCAGCGCTTGTACTCTCCACACCAACGCCTCGCCAAGCCGCCGCTGTGAAGCGTCACGCCATATTTGTTTCTGCACGTGTGAGGCGCACGCACAAGCACTGTGACAGCAATGGTGATTCCGAGCACTTCATCAAGACACAAAAACACGTTTTTGTTGCTTTAAAGGCGACTGCAAGGGCAAAAAATTGGACGTTTCGACAAGCGCAGCAGCGCTGTTTCTGCCCCATGCGGCAACCGTCGAAAGCTTGCACCAAGCCGTGTAGCACGGCCACAACTCCATTCTGGTTAAGCTCCATTAAGGAGTTCAATGCGAAACGGAGATAAACGGAGTTCGATGGTGGCCGTGTGACAGGGGTATTAGACCACGATGTGTTGATCCGTGTCACCGCTACTGCTGCCGCCCACAAAGTGTCGATAGCTGGTCTTTGGTTGACGCTTTTAAGGGCTGGCTACGACGCCAATCTGTACACGTGTCTGTATCCAGGCTTGACCACGGTGACAGCTGTCGGCGCTCGATGAAACGATATCTTGGACTGTTGTTCCTTCACGGCTGGATTCTGCAATGAATACAGGATGCGCTTAGACCACGATGTGTTGATCCGTGTCACCGCTACTGCTGCCGCCCACAAAGTGTCGATAGCTGGTCTTTGGTTGACGCTTTTAAGGGCTGGCTACGACGCCAATCTGTACACGTGTCTGTATCCAGGCTTGACCACGGTGACAGCTGTCGGTGCTCGATGAAACGATATCTTGGACTGTTGTTCCTTCACGGCTGGATTCTGCAATGAATACAGGATGCGCTTAGACCACGATGTGTTGATCCGTGTCACCGCTACTGCTGCCGCCACAAAGTGTCGATAGCTGGTCTTTGGTTGACGCTTTTAAGGGCTGGCTACGACGCCAATCTGTACACGTGTATCCAGGCTTGACCACGGTGACAGCTGTCGGCGCTCGATGAAACGATATCTTGGACTGTTGTTCCTTCACGGCTGGATTCTGCAATGAATACAGGATGCGCTTAGACCACGATGTGTTGATCCGTGTCACCGCTACTGCTGCCGCCCACAAAGTGTCGATAGCTGGTCTTTGGTTGACGCTTTTAAGGGCTGGCTACGACGCCAATCTGTACACGTGTCTGTATCCAGGCTTGACCACGGTTCAAGTCAAGTCAAGTCAAGTGCTTTTATTTTCATTTTTTCTTACATTCATGCTTATACAGATATCTGGACCGATAGCCAGGAAAGGCTAGTATCCGGTCCAGTGTTAATAATAAAACATTCAGGTCAGTGCAGTATTTACAGTTAGGTATACAATTACATATCTTAACAGACAAACAAACGAACAATGGTTTTCACAAGTGCACCCGAATAGTTATTGCAGATATGTTAAAGGTCCTGGTTCGCAAGAAAAAGAATTTACTACACTGCTTAAAATTACGTGCGGTATTAACCTCCAAAGGTAGGACATTCCAGATTTTTGTTCCACTAAATTCGATCACTCTTTCACCGTATACATTATAACATTTTGGTAAATTCAGATTGCCTTTTAGAGCATGTCTCGTACTGCGCGTCGGAAAACAGAACACATTACGAGGAATAGGAAAGTTAGTGCTCATAATGCTATTAACTGAAATTGAAATCTTATAATTACACAGAGCCTTAACGGTGACAACGGTGACAGCTGTCGGCGCTCGATGAAACGATATCTTGGACTGTTGTTCCTTCACGGCTGGATTCTGCAATGAATACAGGATGCGCTTAGACCACGATGTGTTGATCCGTGTCACCGCTACTGCTGCCGCCCACAAAGTGTCGATAGCTGGTCTTTGGTTGACGCTTTTAAGGGCTGGCTACGACGCCAATCTGTACACGTGTCTGTATCCAGGCTTGACCACGGTGACAGCTGTCGGCGCTCGATGAAACGATATCTTGGACTGTTGTTCCTTCACGGCTGGATTCTGCAATGAATACAGGATGCGCTTAGACCACGATGTGTTGATCCGTGTCACCGCTACTGCTGCCGCCCACAAAGTGTCGATAGCTGGTCTTTGGTTGACGCTTTTAAGGGCTGGCTACGACGCCAATCTGTACACGTGTCTGTATCCAGGCTTGACCACGGTGACAGCTGTCGGTGCTCGATGAAACGATATCTTGGACGGTTGTTCCTTCACGGCTAATTCTGCAATGAATACAGGATGCGCTTAGACCACGATGTGTTGATCCGTGTCACCGCTACTGCTGCCGCCCACAAAGTGTCGATAGCTGGTCTTTGGTTGACGCTTTTAAGGGCTGGCTACGACGCCAATCTGTACACGTGTCTGTATCCAGGCTTGACCACGGTGACAGCTGTCGGCGCTCGATGAAACGATATCTTGGACTGTTGTTCCTTCACGGCTGGATTCTGCAATGAATACAGGATGCGCTTAGACCACGATGTGTTGATCCGTGTCACCGCTACTGCTGCCGCCCACAAGGTGTCGATAGCTGGTCTTTGGTTGACGCTTTTAAGGGCTGGCTACGACGCCAATCTGTACACGTGTCTGTATCCAGGCTTGACCACGGTGACAGCTGTCGGTGCTCGATGAAACGATATCTTGGACTGTTGTTCCTTCACGGCTGGATTCTGCAATGAATACAGGATGCGCTTAGACCACGATGTGTTGATCCGTGTCACCGCTACTGCTGCCGCCCACAAAGTGTCGATAGCTGGTCTTTGGTTGACGCTTTTAAGGGCTGGCTACGACGCCAATCTGTACACGTGTCTGTATCCAGGCTTGACCACGGTGACAGCTGTCGGTGCTCGATGAAACGATATCTTGGACTGTTGTTCCTTCACGGCTGGATTCTGCAATGAATACAGGATGCGCTTAGACCACGATGTGTTGATCCGTGTCACCGCTACTGCTGCCGCCCACAAAGTGTCGATAGCTGGTCTTTGGTTGACGCTTTTAAGGGCTGGCTACGACGCCAATCTGTACACGTGTCTGTATCCAGGCTTGACCACGGTGACAGCTGTCGGCGCTCGATGAAACGATATCTTGGACTGTTGTTCCTTCACGGCTGGATTCTGCAATGAATACAGGATGCGCTTAGACCACGATGTGTTGATCCGTGTCACCGCTACTGCTGCCGCCCACAAAGTGTCGATAGCTGGTCTTTGGTTGACGCTTTTAAGGGCTGGCTACGACGCCAATCTGTACACGTGTCTGTATCCAGGCTTGACCACGGTGACAGCTGTCGGCGCTCGATGAAACGATATCTTGGACGGTTGTTCCTTCACGGCTGGATTCTGCAATGAATACAGGATGCGCTTAGACCACGATGTGTTGATCCGTGTCACCGCTACTGCTGCCGCCCACAAAGTGTCGATAGCTGGTCTTTGGTTGACGCTTTTAAGGGCTGGCTACGACGCCAATCTGTACACGTGTCTGTATCCAGGCTTGACCACGGTGACAGCTGTCGGCGCTCGATGAAACGATATCTTGGACGGTTGTTCCTTCACGGCTGGATTCTGCAATGAATACAGGATGCGCTTAGACCACGATGTGTTGATCCGTGTCACCGCTACTGCTGCCGCCCACAAAGTGTCGATAGCTGGTCTTTGGTTGACGCTTTTAAGGGCTGGCTACGACGCCAATCTGTACACGTGTCTGTATCCAGGCTTGACCACGGTGACAGCTGTCGGCGCTCGATGAAACGATATCTTGGACTGTTGTTCCTTCACGGCTGGATTCTGCAATGAATACAGGATGCGCTTAGACCACGATGTGTTGATCCGTGTCACCGCTACTGCTGCCGCCCACAAAGTGTCGATAGCTGGTCTTGGTTGACGCTTTTAAGGGCTGGCTACGACGCCAATCTGTACACGTGTCTGTATCCAGGCTTGACCACGGTTCAAGTCAAGTCAAGTCAAGTGCTTTTATTTTCATTTTTTCTTACATTCATGCTTATACAGATATCTGGACCGATAGCCAGGAAAGGCTAGTATCCGGTCCAGTGTTAATAATAAAACATTCAGGTCAGTGCAGTATTTACAGTTAGGTATACAATTACATATCTTAACAGACAAACAAACGAACAATGGTTTTCACAAGTGCACCCGAATAGTTATTGCAGATATGTTAAAGGTCCTGGTTCGCAAGAAAAAAGAATTTACTACACTGCTTAAAATTACGTGCGGTATTAACCTCCAAAGGTAGGACATTCCAGATTTTTGTTCCACTAAATTCGATCACTCTTTCACCGTATACATTATAACATTTTGGTAAATTCAGATTGCCTTTTAGAGCATGTCTCGTACTGCGCGTCGGAAAACAGAACACATTACGAGGAATAGGAAAGTTAGTGCTCATAATGCTATTAACTGAAATTGAAATCTTATAATTACACAGAGCCTTAACGGTGACAACGGTGACAGCTGTCGGCGCTCGATGAAACGATATCTTGGACTGTTGTTCCTTCACGGCTGGATTCTGCAATGAATACAGGATGCGCTTAGACCACGATGTGTTGATCCGTGTCACCGCTACTGCTGCCGCCCACAAAGTGTCGATAGCTGGTCTTTGGTTGACGCTTTTAAGGGCTGGCTACGACGCCAATCTGTACACGTGTCTGTATCCAGGCTTGACCACGGTGACAGCTGTCGGTGCTCGATGAAACGATATCTTTGACGGTTGTTCCTTCACGGCTGGATTCTGCAATGAATACAGGATGCGCTTAGACCACGATGTGTGATCCGTGTCACCGCTACTGCTGCCGCCCACAAAGTGTCGATAGCTGGTCTTTGGTTGACGCTTTTAAGGGCTGGCTACGACGCCAATCTGTACACGTGTCTGTATCCAGGCTTGACCACGGTGACAGCTGTCGGTGCTCGATGAAACGATATCTTGGACGGTTGTTCCTTCACGGCTGGATTCTGCAATGAATACAGGATGCGCTTAGACCACGATGTGTTGATCCGTGTCACCGCTACTGCTGCCGCCCACAAAGTGTCGATAGCTGGTCTTTGGTTGACGCTTTTAAGGGCTGGCTACGACGCCAATCTGTACACGTGTCTGTATCCAGGCTTGACCACGGTGACAGCTGTCGGCGCTCGATGAAACGATATCTTGGACTGTTGTTCCTTCACGGCTGGATTCTGCAATGAATACAGGATGCGCTTAGACCACGATGTGTTGATCCGTGTCACCGCTACTGCTGCCGCCCACAAAGTGTCGATAGCTGGTCTTTGGTTGACGCTTTTAAGGGCTGGCTACGACGCCAATCTGTACACGTGTCTGTATCCAGGCTTGACCACGGTGACAGCTGTCGGTGCTCGATGAAACGATATCTTGGACGGTTGTTCCTTCACGGCTGGATTCTGCAATGAATACAGGATGCGCTTAGACCACGATGTGTTGATCCGTGTCACCGCTACTGCTGCCGCCCACAAAGTGTCGATAGCTGGTCTTTGGTTGACGCTTTTAAGGGCTGGCTACGACGCCAATCTGTACACGTGTCTGTATCCAGGCTTGACCACGGTGACAGCTGTCGGTGCTCGATGAAACGATATCTTGGACGGTTGTTCCTTCACGGCTGGATTCTGCAATGAATACAGGATGCGCTTAGACCACGATGTGTTGATCCGTGTCACCGCTACTGCTGCCGCCCACAAAGTGTCGATAGCTGGTCTTTGGTTGACGCTTTTAAGGGCTGGCTACGACGCCAATCTGTACACGTGTCTGTATCCAGGCTTGACCACGGTGACAGCTGTCGGCGCTCGATGAAACGATATCTTGGACTGTTGTTCCTTCACGGCTGGATTCTGCAATGAATACAGGATGCGCTTAGACCACGATGTGTTGATCCGTGTCACCGCTACTGCTGCCGCCCACAAAGTGTCGATAGCTGGTCTTTGGTTGACGCTTTTAAGGGCTGGCTACGACGCCAATCTGTACACGTGTCTGTATCCAGGCTTGACCACGGTGACAGCTGTCGGTGCTCGATGAAACGATATCTTGGACGGTTGTTCCTTCACGGCTGGATTCTGCAATGAATACAGGATGCGCTTAGACCACGATGTGTTGATCCGTGTCACCGCTACTGCTGCCGCCCACAAAGTGTCGATAGCTGGTCTTTGGTTGACGCTTTTAAGGGCTGGCTACGACGCCAATCTGTACACGTGTCTGTATCCAGGCTTGACCACGGTGACAGCTGTCGGTGCTCGATGAAACGATATCTTGGACGGTTGTTCCTTCACGGCTGGATTCTGCAATGAATACAGGATGCGCTTAGACCACGATGTGTTGATCCGTGTCACCGCTACTGCTGCCGCCCACAAAGTGTCGATAGCTGGTCTTTGGTTGACGCTTTTAAGGGCTGGCTACGACGCCAATCTGTACACGTGTCTGTATCCAGGCTTGACCACGGTGACAGCTGTCGGTGCTCGATGAAACGATATCTTGGACGGTTGTTCCTTCACGGCTGGATTCTGCAATGAATACAGGATGCGCTTAGACCACGATGTGTTGATCCGTGTCACCGCTACTGCTGCCGCCCACAAAGTGTCGATAGCTGGTCTTTGGTTGACGCTTTTAAGGGCTGGCTACGACGCCAATCTGTACACGTGTCTGTATCCAGGCTTGACCACGGTGACAGCTGTCGGCGCTCGATGAAACGATATCTTGGACTGTTGTTCCTTCACGGCTGGATTCTGCAATGAATACAGGATGCGCTTAGACCACGATGTGTTGATCCGTGTCACCGCTACTGCTGCCGCCCACACAAAAAAAACAAAAACAAAAAACAAGTGTCTGACCGCGCCTGAATGAAACCAACGGCATATGGTATACCGACATGGGGCGCTCGTTATGGTATTTTTATATTTCGCTTAATTGGTTAGCTAACTTAGGTAAATTATGCAACATTCTTAATATTCGCTTTAGGGCCAAGTGCGCTTCGCCCAGTGTTGTACGGAACGGCGTTCCAAGGAACGACGTTCCAGGAACTAATTCCTTTTGCGAGGAACGGAGGAACGCCACCGTTCCATTCAGGATCGGTGGAACTGTAACGTTAACTTGTTACGTTCACGAGAGAACGGCAGAGGGAACGGCGTTCCTTCTGTAAACGTTCCACCTCATTGAACAGGCGCACGCATGCACGCATCATGCAGAACAGGTCGGATGGGCGACTGCGTGAGGCGCAAAAATGTAGCGCTCGCTTGTCACATGACTATGAAGCATCCTGGTTTGCACTTAAGGCACTCGCCGAGGCGCAGGGAAGCGTGTGACGCCGAGACTGACCATGTGCCGGGGCAACAGCATTGCGTAACATTAAGAGGGCCACACAACGGTATGCGATTCGCGTCGTCTTCTTAGCACTTTGCAAGCTTAAAAAAGTGTGCCGACTTCTGACAAGAACAAAACAAGAGATGTCTTGCAAAAAGAACCATCAGATGAAGTTTACCAGTTGCGTTTCTAACGTTATATACGAGATGCCCTTTTCGTGCGGTCGGTCTTACATAGGCCAAACCGTCCGATGTTTCAATGAGCGTGCACAGGAGCACAACCGATCCTTGCGCAATGGCACGGGCAACAATATGGCCTAGGTGCATCGCAAGAAATGCGATAGTAAAAACAGTTTTCCTTATCTCAAAAAGACAAAATTCCTATCGAAGGCTATGTCTAAAGCTGAAAGGGAAGTCATCGAGGCGTTTTACATTGCAAAAAGGCGAGATAGCTGTGTCAGCTCTCCTTTCATATCACTATCAAGAGATGAAATGGAATTCTTAGATGGACACATCAGGTCACTCCCGCTTACGTGATGCGCACACGTTGTTGTTATTGTTTTTAACATTTTCATTGCGCTATTGTTTCTTGCTTTTATGTTTTGTTATTTTCAAGAACCCATACATCACCTGCTTTCCGTAAATAAAGTCAGTTGGAAGTTCTGCGCTTGTGTGTGCGTATGTGTTCCTGTTGTCGTCCTGTCCTCTTCGCACAGTTTAAAGGGACACTAAAGAGAAACAATGAATTGGCTTAGATTTAGAAAGTGTGCTCGGAGAACTCTTGTGTAGTTTATTTCACCACCATAGGTTCATTATTAGAGGAGAAAACCAAGTTCAAAGTTTCATTTTTAAATTTCGCGCCGAACTTTGTAATTCGTGACGTGAAAGATTTCAAAGAGCATTTAACGTATTTTGGCGCCACTGGATCGACGAAATTTCCACAAACTCGTTATGTCACGTCTCTGGCCCTCTCAGAGGACAATGCACTTCGATTTAACCGATTAGGAACCAGGGTGTCGGAACGGAACGAAAACCGAAAACGAAAAACGAAAAAAAAAACGATATTTTCGACCAGAACGAAAACGTAACCGAAACTTTATCTATTATTTCGTTCCGGAGTGAAACCGAAATTTTCTCAATCGTTTTTTTCGTTTTAATCGTTTTTACAACGAGAACACTTCCCAATCCGCAGCAACTGAGCTCATGCATTGTGAGCATGTCTCAGGGTACAGTATTAGCGCGTACCTCAGGCAGGGATTCCAAAGCAAATATATGTTGAAATTGTGCGAAAAACAAAAACGGTCGCAACCAGAGATGCTTTAATTAACGCAAGTGAGCTTTTGCGTGCGTGTCATGCAGGCCAGCGTAGAGAGGGCATTGTCCGTGCTGAAGTTTGTTACAGCGAAAGCTGAGATCACAACAGCTGATTTTGGCGCCATAGTTGTCCGCCGCCACCGGTGTCCGTGACCGCTATCGCGTGATATAGGAAGAAAATAAACGAGAAACAAATTTCTAGGATCGGATGGGATTTCAACCCGCGCCCTCACGTGGCAGTCGGGTCTTCCACCACATTGCCACGCTGGTGCTCGCAACTCCTTCGCAAAAATACTCGATACAGGCGTCATGTCGCGCAAGGAATCGTGTTCATATATGTAATATAGCATGGCAGAAGAGTAAAATAACAACCAGTCGTCCCACAATGCTCATAGCGCAAAGATGGTGTTGTTTATTGCTTCCCACCAGTGTTGTGGAGTTGCTCCACCAGAACTGGAATGGCTCCGGAATCATTGCACATTTCCGCGACCCCGGAATGGAATGGGGACAACGCTTATTGGAGGAATGCAATGGAAATGGAATTAAGCGCCTTTTGCACGTAATAGAATGGGAATGGAATTACGTCTTTTTCCGAAAATAGAGCACGTTTTCGTCTACGTGCTGTTTTTCAAACTTCAAACATTAGTAAGTCAGAGCCTCGAGATTAACAATAAAACAGTATTTTTAAAATGGCTTGGCTGATTACAAGCCCGGTACATTTATAGGCAACGCGCCTACTAGAAACCGAGGCGTAAGTTAGTGTACAAACGAATGCATTATCCCAGCAGATACCGAAGGGAGAAACAAGTTATCCCTGCGCGTTGGTTCCCATTGAAACTCCCACACGAAAGTAGCGAATACTATATGCACACCCTGATCTTTATCTCACGAGCATTTTAGTACCCGACACACGTAAATATCTCTTGCGAAAAGGAAGACATTGAATACCTGCGCACAGGCGAACACAGAAAGTTCTTTTCACCCCAACCATGCTTGCGAGGCGCGCTTGACAAGCGTCAGTGCTGACGAGCAGTGCGGCCCAGTGTTCCGCATTCGATAAAAATGCACAAGGTGCCTGAGCGCTGCACTGTTCCAACTAATACTAGCATATCTAGAGGGTCTTATTTCCTATTAACCAAATCTTAGTTTTCTACATATTCACGACCTCTCCAGACGCGTGGCAAAACTGCTTAGTCATCTTGAATACTATTTTTGTCAGCATAAAAATAAGCTATGTCGTCATTTTAGCGTTAACACACTTAAGCATAAACAATATTAAAACACCGCCATTCGTTTAAACATGCTGACCATGCAAATACCATAGGTAGCGGGAGAACTAACTGCCCCTATGGGAATTAGTAGGGTGGTTGTAGTGCACGAGATATGTCACCAAGCTACTGTCCCTCGACCTTGGTAACGTGTTTTGCGTACTTTTGTAGTTCTTAATGCATCTGATGACATCAGCTTTATGGGGCGTTCATTCTTAACTCGATAAAAGTATCAAGATGCCTCTCCTACGTTGAGGAATTACAGGAATGGAATTGAACTGCATGGCCATTCCCGGAGTGGGAATGGGATAAGTTTTTGCATTCCGAGGAATTGAAAGGAATGGATTAGCGGCAAGTTATAATTCCCCGCAATGGAATTGAAATGGAATGGAGGCGCCCATTCCGCAACACTGCTTCCCACCCACTGCAAAGTGCTCAGCCATAATTCTTTATCATCATCAGTCACAGCACAAAGTTCACATAATGCCTTACAGTTATGTAGCGTGTACCACGATTTTCCGAAGAATGACAAAAAATGACATAGTTTGAACTTCTCTACTTCAGAAGAATTGGGATGATTTATTGCGTAGTAGGTACCTTGCAGGTGTACTTGTATTACTGCCCCAAGAGACTCTCCAACGGGCTCTACAAAGTCCGCTCTTCCAGCTTTCGTTGTGACTGTGCTGCGTGTGTCGCGCAGGCCTGGCGATCTCTTTATCAGAACAGCGGTCTCGCACATCAGAGAAAACACTTCTCTCTCTTCTGAGATGGTGCTCACTCTCTTGACATAAAGCATTGAGCCCACTAAAAAAAATCGTATTTGTCTTTTGAGAAAATAAATACTATGACTTTGAAATTAATAGTGGTTTGTGCTAGTTGGTGGAAATTCGTGGTACAGTTAATTCCGCTCGTCTGAAGAACGTGTCTTACCCTTTTCCCACTTTCCGAAGTGGAGGGCAAGTAACTACATCACAAATTCAATGTTCGTAATGATTACCTTAACTTCAAATTTTTGCTTAAAAAACCGTTATGAACCGTTACGGAACATTTTTTTTTCGTTCCGGAACAGAAGCGGAACGGAACTTTTTGCGGTGGAACGAAACTAAAACCAAAACGAAAAACATTTCGTTCCGACACCCTGTTAGGAACTACGTAGGCCCAAGCAGGCGCCGTCAAAAATATGTGACGTCACGGCAAATGGTGCGGGAATTCCAAGGTGGCGTCGCCACCTGTATTTTCTTTTTGCGCGTTTTCTCGCTTATTAAGCGTCTTCTCGCAGCAAGCGTGGTGTTTTTGGTATCGTGGAAGACTACTTTACTAATGCGAGAAAAATCGTTTTGCTCTTTAGTGTCCCTTTAAAACCTTGTTGAAGGTGTTCCTTCAACATGCGGGTTAACTATCGGTCTACAATAATATTCAGTTCGACAGCCGTCGCACTGGTAACGTCCCTGTCATGCAATAAACAATAGGCGTACATCCAGCGCTATATTCTTGTTGCGCCCGCTGAGCCTGCCCTCGCCTCTACGACCTCGGTTGACTTTGTTCCGATTTGTGTACAACACAGCTGTACCCTCAAGCACCTCCATGGAACGGCTTTTCAACATTGCCAACGAAGTACTGACGAGAATACAGGTTCGTCTGTCGGATACCAACATCGAGATGCAACTGTTGATGAGTGCGAACAAGGGACTTTGCTAAGTTGCGAATATGTATTGTGCATTATTTTCTACTCACACATCAATATTGAATCAGCATGCATCAAACGCCTATGCATTGTCCCTTTTGATGAGGTTTTTCGAGCAAGAAACTTAATTATGTTGGTATGGTATGGATAACTTTATTGTTAATTATGTTGGTGCATGTATGGAAACTTCTATTTGACTATATAAAGTGCAGTACCTTGACTGTGCACCTGAAGACCTACGTGGAAAGTGCCACATGTGTTGAATTTGTATTTACGAGCACGGAAGCTGCAGTTAGACATGTGTGTAGTATTGCCCGCGGCCTCTAAACAAATTCGTCTAGCCGCGTTTCTTTAGACTCCTTTTATGTAGTACATATAGCCTGCTTCAGGCGATGTCAAATTCGTATAATATGTGTAGCTCGATGTGTGCTCTATATTGCTAACTTTATTTCACCTCAGTATTATCCGACACTATATTTTGATTAAAAAGTCAAATGTAACGCTAATGTAACAACACGTTCCAATTCTCTAATCGTAACTGGAACGCGTTCCTTTCGCCTTAAGGGAACTTGTAACGGGAACTCGTTTCACAATTAGGAAGGAACGAGGAATGAGCTGTCGTTCCTGTTTTAGAGGAACGTGTACAACACTGGCTTCGCCACGTCCTATAGCTCAATTTAAAACGACCGATCCAGTTTATGGAGGCGACCTACCTGCTGCGTGGTGAATATTTTCTGGCTTTTAAAGAAAGCCCGCGAAATATGAAATAAACCACGTAACTGCGCCTATCGCTTCTCAGGGACGATAGCTTTTACTTGCCGTGTGCGGCCGTCAGAAATGTTGACGCACTGCGGAGGCGATGCCGAGAGCAGCGGCCGCTCATTTAGCCACGGTCCACGCGCCGGTTGTTTCGATCAAAGCACGTTTGAGAGCGTTGCAGTACGGTAGCGCAGGAGGGCCGTAACGTGGTCATATTTCTCAGGTTTTCTTTAATTAAAGGCCGGTAAAAATCACTACGCAGCATGTACGTCTCCACAAAAATTGGACCGCTCGTTATGGAATGCCCTCTACAACGTAACGAAGCGCACTTGGCCCTAAAGGGAATACCAAAAATGTTATATTAATTCATAATTCATCTTAGTTAATACCGAATTAGGCGCAATATAAAAATACTCTAACGAGAGCCACATGATGGTAAACCATGCCGTTGGTTTTATTCAGTTGAGGTTAACCACTTCTTTGTAAATAATTTGTTCACACCCTCCATAAACACGATACGGGCGGCACCCTTGAAATCTGTGAAAATAGAGCATTATGTATAATCAACTTACACGTTAAAGGGACACTAAAGAGAAACATTGAATTGGTTTAGATTGATAAAGTGTGCTCGGAAAACTTTTGTGTAGTTTATTTCCCCACCAAAGGTCTATTATTAGAGGAGAAAACCACGTTCCAAGTATCATTTTTAAATTTCGCGCCGAACTTTGTGATTCATGACGTAAAAGACTTCAAAGAGCATTTAACGTATTTTGGCGCCACTGGCTCGACGAAATTTCCACAAACTCGTTATGTCAAGTCTCTGGCCCCCTCAGAGGGCAATGTACTTCGATTTAACCGATTAGGAACTACGTAGGCCCAAGCAGGCGCCGTCAAAAATATGTGACGTCACGGCAAATGGTGGGGGAATTCCAAGGTGGCGTCGCCACCTGTATTTTCTTTTTGCGCGTTTTCTCGCTTATTAAGCGTCTTCGTGCAGAAAGCGTGGTGTTTTTGGTATCGTGGAAGACTACTTTACTAATGCGAGAAAAATTATTTTACTCTTTAGTGTCCCTTTAAGGTCAGACAATAAAAAACTCGGTCTCACGTGAAAAAAAAAATAAGAAAGGGGCTAAAAGGGCTCGTGGGGACGCTCAATCCCCATCCTAATATGTAAGATCTTTTGCTCATCATTTCCATTATTATAATGCAAACTCAATTTCGCTAGTTTGCTAAATCGTAAGCAGGCTTTTTGTTAATATATACTCTGGGCACGCTGAGATTATTTTATTTTTGTCCTCAACGTCACCTTGACATAACAGTAAACTCAGACGGAATGTAGACATGTAAACAGCAGAAATGACGCAGACAGTTAAAAAATAGGAATAAAGCAGAGAAGGAATTAGGGACAGATAACAAAAGACATAATACAGTAAACAGACGGGCAAAAAGTATACAGAGGCCTAGATAATGTACGGGATGCAAACGGAGGACAGCAAAGAGAGCAATTGTGCAAAGAATCAAATTAACATTAATATAACTTCTTGAATAGTTCAGCAGGGAGAACAAAGATGCAGTACTCCAAAATATCTCTTCTTACGTAATTGCTTGTTCTATTGCACGTAGCTTCGGCACCAATGGTGCGAGGGTTGTTAGAATCTCATTTGCATATAAGTGAATGTCATCTTGTGCAAGTCAAGCTTACATCCACGAGATCTCTCAAATCGCTGATGTGTGAAAGCCGCAAGACACACAGCAATTTCTTTCTTGCATCCTTGAGACATTGCAAGGAAGCTACATGCAAGACAAGCTTCGATAACAACACTACAGGGGCATGAGAATTTGAGAAAAATACGCCGCACGCACTCGAGTACGCAGCACAGTATAGTGGCTATGAGCAAGTGTCATGGTGCCGAAGCTATTAAAAAGAAAAAAGTAAACATTGAGAAAACAAAAGGTCGGCTGAGCGTAGACACTCGCGCGCTTGTTCTGTCGAGGTGGCTCGAGCGCCATCACGTGATCCTATTTCACCAATGGGGACTCGTAGGCCTAATCATCTGTGCTCACTGGAGCACGCTGGCGGAAAAAAAAATGTCACTGTCGTTAGTTTTATTCGGGTGTCTTAGTGGCAACAGTATCCGCTTGAGAGGCGGAGTCCAGCCGACGTGTATTGTTTCGCACGGTGGTGTTTCCATAGCAGTATCTTGTATCTTAAAATACTCGATACATTATTGAATGTATTGGAAATACAGATACAGATACTCGTTTTGCGAGATGTATCGCGATACGAATACAAGATACTCAAAGAGTATCTAAGATAGTATCTAAGATACATGTATCTTCGATACTGCCCAGCACTAGCGTTCATACGCCAGGTCACTATTTAGTGAGCAGAGGCGTGCCTTGACCCTCCTCTCCACCACCCCCCCCCCCCGCGAAATTTTTCGAATGAAGTTCTTGATAAAAATATCTCGTGCGAGTCACATCTTTCAATAAGAATGTCCTTACTGGATTGTAGTCATTGATAACTCGTATGCAAGGGCGTAGCCAGAATTTTTTTTCGGGGGGGGGGGGGGGTTAAACCATACTTTATGTAGGTTCGTGCGTGCGTTTGTATGTGTGCGTGTATATATACGCAAGCAAAACTGAAAAATTTCGGGGGGGTTTGAACCCCCCCAACCCCCCCTTGGCTACGCCCCTGCTCGTATGTGAAGGTACCAGATCAAAATGCGTATCGCAGAGCACCGATCATGCGAGATATTCGTGTTTAAGTGCGTTGACATCCCGATCGAAAAAGCTAATTATACGCTAAGGGACTCAAGAGTCGACCCTCTCAGACTCACTCAGACTCAGATCGAGCCGCGAGTCTCAGTTCGAGTGAGTCTGAGTGAGTAATAATAGGTGAGTCTGAGCCCGAGGGTGTCCGGTTGAGGAAAATTTTGGTGAGTCTGAGTCTGAGTGAGCCCTAAGGGCAAAATATATTCCATGTCCGCAGAACTAGAGATTTATCGCAAGTTATTGTTTTTGTACGACATTGTGCATCATACCAAATAACTAATATGCCCCTTCGCATGACAGATATGGGCAGTTTGTCACTGCAGGCCAAGGAATGCAGGAACTTGGCACGAATTCTCAAGTGGCATAGCCGCCAGGCCGAACCGTATCGTCAGTCCGCCGGGTCCGGCTAGGGAGGGTGTAGCTTCCATGCTGTTGCGTACAGGTCATGAAGGAGCTGCACGGATGGTGTGTTCAGGTAAGTGCGGTCTGACAAATTTGCCCCTTGTGTACATGTTCTAGTGTTGTGTTGTGACTGATCCAAGTGGTGCAGTCACAACTTCGTTGAGCTTCACCGTCCTACACGAGCGCTGCGGAGAAGCTCACAGTAGACGAAAATACGGATTGAGTAAATGGGGTAAGTGGGCTCACGGTGTTGTGGTGTAGAGTGAACGAAAAGATGCGCTTCTTCATTGCAAAAAAAAAAAAAGTGTGCATTTTGAGTACACGAAATGTAGGCAGACCACGCCATCTAATAATACCGAGCTTCACCGTCCTACACGAGTGCTGCGGAGAAGCTCGGAGCAGCTGAGAGATTTTGCACAACAGAGTGCTGCACAGGTGGGGTAGAGAATAAGTGATATTCAAAGCTTTGCACAGAAGTGTGAATGTATTTATTTCTAGCTAAGAATTACACTCACATAAGCTTTAGTCTCTCCATGCCAACGATAAAAAACTCGCAGGGTCCCTTACGCATTCACCTAAGACGGCTCGAAGGCGAAAGCCATCTTATTTTTCTTCTCAGTCGATGTATTGATCCTGCCCTGCCAGCCTCCGAAAGCTTTCTGCACCTAACGTGGTTTTGCATTGCCTCCAGGATGGGAGGCACATCACCTGGTTTTGCAATGCATTCGTGATCGGCCCACCGTTGACCAAAGTACTATTTCATGTGATGACATCAGAAATTTTGGTGATCTGTGACGTCATCATGTGACAATTTTTTGCATCACTCGTGTTGTCCGCCGCCGACGCGGGACGCCGGTCAATGTTCGCGTTTGATCAGGCATCTAAGTCTTCCGCCTTATTAACTAACGAAGGAGCATAGCTTAATGAATGTATGGTGCTACACAAGTCGTGTAATGTCAGCTAAATATATGAGGACGACTCAGTGCAGCAGGTGGATAGCAAAATCGTGGCTCTCGCAAAGGATTGTGGGCTACGGCGCCCGTCTGCATCAGCTTCCGGTTCGAGACTTCGTGCCGCCGAACAGGCACTGTTGCTAGTACGCCACTTTCTGCGTATTCCATCTAGCAGTCGCGGTCCCCTTTTCTAACAAATTACTGTATGATACTTTAGAGTGCTGTGCAGCTTAGTCGAATAACAGATACCATCATTATGGGATTGTTATAAATGTGCGAACGATCATTTCTTCATTCAAGTGGCATGCACCTCCGGACACATGCATGTTGTTTCGCAGCAAAGGGTGTTTTAGCGCAACTTTTGTGACCTGGAAAGATTTCTTAGACATAAAATGTCATGAAACCTCTGTGCAATCTCTTTTCATTTCGCGAACTGGTAAAATTATTTATTCACTTTTGTGTTGCAAAGATACGATATCGGGTTCGATATAGTGAACGGCAATAGTGAAATGTTACTTACTCGCAGTTTTCTGGCTTTTCTTCTGGGCCTCTGGATCTCCCTTTACGTGAGATGTAATTCCCTCGCGCTTTCGAGCATTTTGTATCAATGCATGCGAAATTCTGCGTACTCAACATACATTTGTCTTTCAAGTTCCACTAAAAGGTAATGGCACTTACCACATGCAAGTCTCTGAAATACTATAGAGACGCCATGCCATGCAACTCGTTGCTTCAAAAGCGACTTCGCTAGTTTTACGTCCTACGATATCAGTAACTGAGCGGCCGTTTCGTTCCGTCGGCCTTTTACGCGCTGAGCAGTTTTTATAAATTTCACAAACAGTAGGCAATGCAGTATATGCAATGCAAGTATACTGCATCGGCGTACTTGAACGGGCAAAGTACGTGTACTTTTGTCTGAATTTAAGTGATTTGGGAACGTACGTATGTTGACATACGTGTGCTCATATGTGTGAGCGACACTGAGGTATACCTCAGTGTCGGCACCGTTTGTGCTCCGTTTGTGCTCGAAAATACTAAATGAAGCTATTTCTTCAAACTATTACTGCGTGTTTTAGAGCATAACCGTATATCTACACTCGCATGTTGCACGCCTCTCACCATTCCCCGTGTTTGACCATTTCTGCGTAGCGCTTTGTTCTCTAAACTGAGAAATATATTGTTTCCATTCACAAAATAATTCAAGAACACAATCACTCGACAATCGGTAACAAGCTCGTCGCAGAATTGCACGTGTTTCCTCTCCGATTACACTGAACAGCAGGCACCTTGAAGCAGCGAAGAGCGAGGCCTCGAACCGGAAGTACTGTCGCAGACGACGCGCCGTTTTGCTGTCCACCTCCTCAGGGGCTGTCTGCGCCACTGGTGCAAGTGTCCTCGACCAGTTATAGGAGCTCACTGTTTTTTAGGGGCGTAGCTCCTCTTAGTCTAACCTTGTCACGTCTCCGTTGTCCGGCGTCAACGGCAGTATCTGTGTCCAGCGTAAACAGCAGATGGCGCTGTCTCATAGAAGTACATACAAACCGCAGTTCAGGGACGATATTCTAGATGCCGCTGTACACAATCCGTGTCATCATCACGATTTCTCGTCTCATTTCCTAGATGGCGTTGGTCCAATAGAATTGTATGCAATATGGCGCTTGTGTGAATCGACACTAGATGGCGCTAGAAGTGCCGCTGCTCTCCGATTGGCTGCTGCGCGGGCTTCGCGGGGATGCGCGGGGAGCGAGCGCCTCTCTCATTCTCCAGGATCGTCGCCGTGCGTGTCGGATCGTTGGTGGAGCATGAACGACGCGCAGCGGCGGGCGCTCGCTTGGCGACAGCCAGCTGGATTCCGAGACGGTGCGCGCCAAGGACGCCGCTGCGAAACGGGCTCAACGAGAAGCCGATCCCGAGACCATGATTGCTTCAGGAGCTTCGCCCAAGCTCTTCATCATTCACCCGTGGATATGCTGTAATTTTTTTCTCTTTTTTTACAGAAATGGCATAAGTCGCTGGAAGCTTTTCCAGACGTGAGAAAGAGGGTTCAGAGCACCTTTCAAACACCGCCAACACGCTGGAGCTACAATGTCTCTCAATCTTGAGACAAGAGAGGAAGTTCCTGAGTTTTCGCAATGATCCACTCACCCGATATTAGTCCGGTTGACTTTTTCGAAACGGCAAATTAATGGTAGTTATCAACAGCATACAATGATTCAAGATAGTCTATTTGATCACAGGTACGCTAACCCACGGAAGAGGGTTCAACGTGCTTGTCTGAACACTGCTAGCCCATTTCATTTGCATCATGACAGCACATGGCTGCAATTGCCTCCCAATCACAGAGTACTATTGCGCAAAAAGGAAGTTTCTGCGTTTTTTCAGTGATTCACTCAGCCTATACTACTTCAGGTGACTATCCTGAAACCCAAAATTAAAATCCATTGCCGTACAATGACTCATGACATTTTAGTTCATCGCACGCACATGGGCAACTTAAAATAGTTCTGTCACGTTCCCAAGGAAATTATTTTTAAGAAAGCAGAAGAAAATTTTCAACATCAATGCGAATGTTGAAGGTACAATTTAACTACATTCGTAACAGCCCTTGTGTGTGCTTTGAGCAAAGTGTCAAGAACACCAAGCGCAGGGCATGCACCTACGAACTATTACGAAAGCATGGTGCACCATGCACAACTCTACTGCGTCAAAGTAGCAGCTGCATGTTGTAATGCTATATGCCTTATCGACCACGCAAATTCAACGAGGACAGAGATGTACACAACACTGGCGCTCACTTGAACTAACCTTCACTAGCGAAACCGCCAGAAATATACACGCACGATATGAACATGAGTCGAAGTTGCGCAACAACCTATCGCCTCACAGCTAGGCAATCTCGTTTTTGGTGAGGGCCATGAATGTCATTTTCATACAAAGCTCACCCAGCTGCAGTACTTTGTTATCATCATCATTCTCGGCCTGTGTTAGTCGGCTGCATGCCTCTCCCAGGGATCTCCAGTTTACCCTGTCAGCTTATTCCATTTTATGTCTGCGAACTCCTTAATTTCTTCGCTCCATCCGCTTTCTTCGACTGCGTTTCCCATTCCTTGGCAGCCATTCTGCTGCTCTTACCGGCTGTCTGTTCTACGCATTGCGTGATCAGCCCAGGTCCACTTCTTTCGCTTTCTGTCAACTAGGATATCTGCAACCCCTGTTTGTTCCCTGACCCATTCTGCTATCCTCCGATCTCTCAATGCTACTCCTGTCAATCTTCGTTCCATTGCATGCTGCGCGGCCCGCAGCTTTTTCTCTGTTTCTTTTGTTATTCTCCAGGTTTCGGCCCCATACGTTAGAAATGGTAGTATGCATGATTTTGTGCCTTTCGTTTTAATGATGGCGGCAGATTTCCTGATATTAGGGCGCCTTGATGCGTGCTTTCTCCGCTTTAGGGTGACGAAATCTGCAGCGTCTACTGCGGCGTGGCTGCCATATTTGTGCTCACGGCGTCTTACCGACCTTTTACCACTCTACGATGGCGCCGTTGAGAGACGCGGGTAATAAATGGCGGCATCAGCCCCTTCAAGGAATGGCGAGACCCCAAGGGGGCTCACGCATCGAGGCACACTCACTTGACATTATTTGGGAGTGCCTGCCGAATGTGCTCCAGCACATTCTTATTCTTCGATGAATTTTGTTTTCGTGATTAGGCTATCCTGTTAGTACTTGTCCTAGGTATGCATATTCCTGTATACACTCCAATGTATGGTTTCCAATCGTGAACGCTGTTTCTTTCACCAGGTTATTCAGCATTATTTTTATGATATTCATTTTGTAGCGTTAGCTACACTGGCATAGCCGAGCCAGTTTCGCGTGGCTCCTCAAGAGCCGTGCTGCGCATGCGCGAGGATCAGTGATGTCACACAGCTGGCGCATCGGAGCCGGCACTTCCCGCGCACTCCGCCGCTGCCGCGCGCGACTCGCTGCCGCCGGTCTGCGCTTTCCAGTGTGACGTCGTAGCCGAGGTAGACGTACTGGCGCCGGCGCGCGCGCAGCTATTCGCCTTCGCTGTGCAGTCGCCGTCTGACACTGCGCTGGAGCCGTTTGATAGCGCCTCTGACTGGTGTTTGCCAATGTGGTTTAGCCATGGAGAAGGAGAGCGCAAATGCTGCTCAAGGGCGCAGAAGAGCGGAGAAGCTTAACTCATCGGATCCCGAAGTAGTTGTCTGGCAAAATAAATATACATGTGCCAAATAATATATTTACCATGTGTGTGTCATTGAGACGCAGTAAGCATGATAATCTAGCTAACCCTAGACAATCAGGAAAGCTAATAGAACAATCAGCTGAACCTCTGCTAACGCTACGTCATCCTGGCATAGCCCAGCTAAGCCACTGCAACATTTTTTTACCTAGTTTATTACTTTCTCGGTTTAATTCCTCAATCATTTTCCTGCTCGTTGGCATCGTTGGTCTAGGACACTTGGTCTAGTGGTCTAGGATTGGTCTAGTGGTATAGGATTGACAATTGGTCTAGGAGCTAAGTACAATAAGTAACAACCGTAACCGTGTTACGGTTGTTACTTCTTCGTGTTTGAGCAGCGCGCTACAACCCCGCTCTTAGACTTCTTTCTCTTTAAAACTGTGGTGCGTGAAGTGACCCCTCCCCGTCTCCTGCCGCATGGTGGCTGTAAGGCCGCTTATGGCTGCGAGCCGTTCAGGAGAGAGGGCAGGGGCCCTTTAGCACGCCGATGGTGGCCGCGGTTTGGCGCCAAGGAACGAACCGCGAGTTCGCGGAAGGCCGAGAGGGGTCGGCGCCGTCTCCCGCTGTGTTCGGGAGCGTTCAGGACGGTCGAGCCGTCTGCGGTGGCGCCATGCGGGCAAGTGCGTGCGGCCTCCCGTTTGGATGTGACATCTGGCCCAGAGCCGCGGCGGTCTGGTTTTCGAGCTCCAGGAATTCCGGTAAAAACACGGACTGGGTGTGAGGCGCTGGCCGCGCTGTTTGAAGGCATCTGCCGGCCACGGGGACACACTGCAGAACACCCCCTGTGGTCGCGTTCGCGCCGAGTCGCAGGCGACGGCCTGCTTGCTGGCCGAAGAGTGGAATGTGTAAGCGATAAATTCCGCGCACGTGGTGTTGGCTCCTGACACCGTGAATGAACACGCGTGGAAGAGAAAGGAGGAAAGCAGTGTTTCTCGGAATATCTGGGCTTTCCGTTTAGGCCCTGCCCGGTGGGCGGGGGCCAAGAAACACTTACGCTCTGGTTGGCCGCCGTGGTCGAGGGATGGACAAAGAGCGGCCACCGCGCATTTTCTTTGTTCTTGGCAGGAGATATCGAGCTGCACGAGTGCGGCACGACAGTCTGGGCTGTAATCAGCGTTTCTGATAGATCGGTGAGGCTCCGTACTATGTACGTAAGGCTAGCCTGGGCTGAAATCATGTGTTGATAGATCAGTGAGGCTAGCGGCGAGCGCAACGTACGACAGTCTGGGCTCTAACTTCTTCAATAAGTAGAAGAGTGAGACTGTGTGTTATTCCTGTTTAATCTTTTGTATATTTCTAGCTCAGCTGTATCCATTATTTTACGTTCACATAAACTACTAAATTCATCTAACCACCACTGCTGCCTACGTGTGAGTACATCATCGCTGCCGATCATCAACGAAGATCTCCGTCATCGACGACGAAAGGACCATCAAAACTTTACTGTGGCGTTCAACGCATTGTTTACTCGGCGTTCCACATCGGCAGTGGGTACAGTAATGGGTCACTTTTTAGTGCGCGTCTCAAGGGCAGCTTTCAAACTCAAGGAAATTGTAGGAGCGTTGCTTTAAAGCGCGCCATTCGGGCAATCTTGCGGGGGATACTAAACACACTGGAGCACCTCCGAGCTCTGCTCGCCGTTGTTGTGCTAAACAGCCCGTGGCACGTGGCCGAGTTGTTTAAAGCAACGCGCTGCGGAGCGAGGGGTCGCAGGTTCGAATCCCGGTGGTGCCCTTCGGAATTTTTTTCTGATTTATTTTTTATTGTGGCTTTTATTTATATGTAGATGCATATACATATCCGGGACATGACGGCGACGGCAAAAAGCAGCCGAGAGGGTCCACATAACTGAATAAAAAAAGAACACAGGGCACACCTTGCGTCAGACGCCCCCATGTGGCAGTTTAAAAAAAAAGAAATATCTAAGAGCGTCTATTTCTCCATTGTCGACACTTATAGCGCGTTGCTCAAGCACAAAGACGTAACAACTGTGACAGTTGTTCACGCTTGTCCTGTGTATACCTCTGCGTTCTTTTCGGGCTTCCTTCTTTGTGCTTCAGCGGCGCGCTACAGGTATCGAGCTGTTCGTCGTTCCTCGTGTGACATTCCACTTTTTTGCTATCGCATTCGTTGCTTCGCCCTTGCCGCGAAACTGTGACCTTTTTTTTATGGCCTCGTGTTTAGCGGATCGATATTAAAACTTTACCGAGCTGTAAAAAACGCCGAGTTGAAGTGCGTTTTGAAGAGCTCCAGCAGCCTTTGCCGCCCAATATGCTCTATAATGAGCTGTTGCCGATTCTCGCGCATTTAGTAACGACGCATGGTGAAGATTTCCGTTACATTTCGTCAACGCCACCAAAACGCCAAAGTCTCTAATTTCAGTTTCAATAAAATATGTCAGTATCTCAGCAGTAACGGGCACGGAAGCGCGCTACGCGTTTGTTAGACTCAAGTTAACAGTACTCTGTAGGAAGTACCAATTATTCGTTTCAACCATGATCATCAGCCTGTCTACGCCCACTGCAGGGCAAAGGCCTCTCCCATGTTCCGCCAATCAACCCGGTCCTGTGCTTTCTGCTGCCACGTTATACCTACAAACTTCTTAATCTCATCTACCCACCTCATTTTCTGTTTCCCCCTCATGCGTTTGCCATCTCTTGGAATCCAGTCAGTTACCCTTAATGACCACCTGTTATCCTGCCGACGTGCTACGTGCCCGGCCCATATCCATTTCTTCTTCTTGATTTCAACTATGATGTCCTTAACCCCCGTTTGTTCCCTGGCCCACTCTGCTCTCTTCCTGTCTCATAAGGTTACACCTATCATTTTCCTTTCTATCGCTCGCTGCGTCGACCTCAATTTAAGTTGAACCCTCTTTGTAAGTCTCCAGGTTTCTGCTCCGTAGGTAAGTACCGGTAAGATGCAGCTGCATAAATATAGTGGTAGACTACCATTCATGATTTGATAATGCTTGCCGAATGAGCCCCATTCCATCCTTATTCTTCTAGTTATTTCACTCTCATGGTTCGGCTCCGCGGTTACTACCTGTCCTAAGTAGACGTACTCCTTTACAACTTCCAGTGTCTCGCCTCCTATCGCAAAGCGCTGTTCCCTGCCAAGATTGTTCCACATTACTTTAGTTTTATGCATATTAATTTTCAGACCTACTCTTCTACTTTCCCTATCCAGTTCAGTAATCATGAGCTGTAATTCGTCTCCCTCGTTACTCATCAATGCAATGTCATCAGCGAATCGTAAGTTACTGAGATACTCTCCATTAAGTCTTATCCCTAATTCTTCCCAATCTAGGGCCCTGAAAACCTCCTGTAAACACGCGGTGAATAGCATTGGAGAGATCGTGTCTCCCTGCCGTACGCCCTTCTTTATTGGGATTCTGTCACTTTCTTTATCGAGGACTATAGTGGCTGTGGTTCCGCTGTAGATTTCTTCCATTATGTTTATATAGGCTTCGTCGATGCCCTGATTCCGCAGTGCCTGCATGACTGCTGATGTCTCCACCGAATCAAATGCCTTCTCGTAATCTATGAAGGCTATGTATAGGGGTTGGTTGTATTCCGCGCATTTCTCTATCACCTGATTGATAGTATGAATATGGTCTATTGTTGAGAAGCCTGTACGAAATCCCGCCTGGTCCCTTGGTTGATTGAACTCTAATGTCGTATTAATTCTGTTAGCAACTACTTTTGTAAATAGCTTGTAGACAACGGACAGTAAGCTGATGGGCCTGTAATTTTTCAGGTCCTTGACGTCCCCTTTCTTATAGATCAAGATGGTGTTGGCATTCTTCCAAGATTCTAGTATCCTCCTCGTCGAGAGACACTTCGTATACAGGGTGGCCAGTATTTCTAACATAATCTCTCCACCGTCCTTCAACAGGTCTGATGTTACCTGATCCTCACCAGCTGCTTTGCCTCTTTGCATTCCCTTTAGGGCTTTCTTTACTTCTCCTGTCAATACTGGTGGGATGTCAGATTTCTCTGGGCTATTACTGCTTCTTACGTTATCATCCTGACTGTCTCGGCTGCTGTACAGATCTCTGTAGAACTCTTCCGCTACCTCAACTATTCTATCCATATTGGTTGTGACCGAGCCTTCCTTGTCCCTTAATGCATACATATGATTTTTGCCTATGCACAGTTTTGTCTTCATAGCTTTGAGGCTTCTTCCGTTCTTTAGAGCATATGCTCAATTCTCTCCATATTATGCTTTCTTATATCGGCTACTTTACACCTATATTGATTAACTTCGAAAGCTCCGCCAGCTCTATTTTGTCTGTTGCATTTGAGGCTTTCATAGCTTGACGTTTCTTAATGAGGTTTTTCGTCTCTTCGGATAACTTAACAGTGTCCCGTCGTTTCAACCATAGCATTTTAAATCTCTGAATAAGCCGTGAAGCGGGAATAACAGGCGAATCGGTGTACATATTTTAAGGTGCTATGAATAAATTCATGGCAGCTTTTCCTGATATGTACATACTTTCGGCACTTTATTTCGGGATGAAAAAAAGAAGCCAGCACTATTTGCTTTCATTGGAGCACCACATAGCAAGATGCACGCACTTTCGGCACTTTATTTCGGGATGAAAAAAAAGAAGGCAGCACCATTTTTTTTCATCGCAGCACCACATACACACGTGCAACGTATAGAGGGATGAACAAGTGAAAGTGCAACAGAATGATGAACATAATAACTAAACCGTGGTCGGCAGGTATGGCCCTGCCTTGTCCGTGTTGGAGTCGAAAAGTTTACAAGACCGTCAAACTTATCGTTCAGTTTATTCTCATCGAGCACAACTGTTCCTCGCGTTTGTAGGCCATGCTTGTCGTTTAAGAAGGTATGGATTGTTTCAAGTGCAGCTGTACTGTAGGCGTGGATATTCAAAACGTACGCTTGATACTATCTGATTGAGTAGGCCGCTCGTGGTAAGTGGGATAAGCGTCATGCTGCGCAGCAAGCCATATATGTTTTGGGACTTGCAATGAAAAGTAGCGGGCACTTAATCTCCAACATCTTTGCGCATCGCAATGCTTGTGAGCTTTTCGCTTGCACTTGCCCCAGAGAAGTTTGAAAAATCCAGCTCCTCGCTGGCGGCAGCGATCCATGACCTGCACTGAATCTTTAGCTGACAACTGCACATTCAACTTCATGATATTCTCCAAAGGCGAAAATCTTGCTGCTGCCCTGATCGCTTTTCTTTCGAAAATTTTCATTTTATTCATCGTGAAAACAGATGTCCCAAACCTTATACTTTGTCCAGAGCTCTTTGTTGGCGCGCGGAAGTGACCTGTTCCATGCGGAGCAAAGCGTTTCGTCGCTGGGAGCGGAGAAGAAATGCCGGGCTGACTTGTTGATATCCGTCGTATAGCCGCTCGTGCACCTAGGAACAGCACACGTCGGCATTGTTCACTTGCTGATCGCACCCAGCACACAGCGGCTAGAGTAGGAGGATCGCAAAGCTGAGAATGTACCTAAACTCGCATGTAAACACAACGCCAAACCACGTGCACGACCGCGGACAGAGTGCTACGCCACCCCGACCGCGCCATGCTGCCCGTGCAAGAAGGAACAGCAGCGCCACCAGATCCGAGAATCGTTGGCCGGTCCGCGCAGCCACAGGAGTTCGAATACTGAACCTAGTCTAGTAACGTTGGTTCAAGCGAAGACAAACGAGAATAAAGCCCAGGAAAGAACTAGCTAGAAATATGGAGGATTTCAGCGCTCCTGCTCACTTTGTGTAAGCGCTGCACCTGCTTCAAATCTTTTTTTGTTGATTTTCTCAGAACTTATATTTTTGGAATATTTCCGTGCGCGAACAATCATAACGTTTTTGCTAATAAAGATTTTCCGCTAAAACATGACACACTTCCTTATCACATTAGTGGGTGTGCAATGAACCGCAATAAGTAAAATCATGCCACGAGATTTAATATGGCTGCCTGTTATACGAAGGTGCCCCTAATATTAGTGCATAATTTTTTTATTATTTATTCACTACGTTTTAATATTCATCTGATCGCATTTGGTTTGGTTCATTGCACTCGTCAACGCTTTTTTTATGTCGTTAAAAAAATTTGGTTCTTTTATTGAGTGAAATTTGAGTTATTAGTGTTCGTGTAAGACCCACATTTTAATGATATTTTTAATTATAAAAAAATAACAAAAACTACCGCTTGCTTAATAGTGCTCACATGTGCCCAAATGGTCGTGCTTTATAATGTTGACTAATAATCTTTAGTGTTTATCCCTTTTTAAAAAAGTTTTCCAGACACTAGGCCTTGAGGCAGCGCAAGCAACACATACGAACACAACGAGCGCCTAATAAACCTTCTGGTAGCGAGTAAGCGCTCCTTGTATCTCCCCTCTTCGTTCATATGTAACCGAACCTTACCAACTAGCCCCGTTCTCGACCTTGCTCAAGCGAATGTGTTCACTTGAGCAAGGTCGAGTATACATTTGTGTATGCAGGACTACTTGAGGGCGGACTGTAAGGAGTTCATAGCAATGGTATTCTTAATAACCTCAGAATGACAAGAAGAGTAACTAAATATAAAGATAGCTTTCAGGAGCAGGTTAGTCGACTAAAAAACGATGGGTTTCCCGTGCGTCTGCTTATGTCAGCGTCTGAAAGACTAATCAAGAAGTGTAAATCCCGCCCGGCTGAAACCGCTGAACCAGGCGATAAGTCCAGGAAATATGCTACTATGCCTTACGTATACCGGCTGTCACATAGGTTTAAGAAAATAGCTAAAAGTTTTGACGTCGACATTCTCTTTTCTTCGAATCAAAACGTTGGAAACGCTTGTGCTGCGATTGAAAAGAGGGCTAGAGGAACAGTGGGTGTAGGTTGCAAGGTGAAACATCGCAATCCCGCCGTTTCCTGCTCTGTTGGTGTGGCCTAAAGAATCCCCCTCTCCCGTGGAAGCGTGTATATAGGCCAGTCCGGCAAATGCATCAACGGAAGACTTCGCCAGCACAGTAACACTTTAAAGGGAACGCCGACATCACACCTTTCGGCCCATTGCAGATCATTTGGATGCAAACCGTACTTCAGGAACACTGTTATTTTACAGAAACATAAAGACAAACAGGCGCGTGAACTCGCTGAATCTTTATCAAAAAACGAGGGTAATGATTGTATACATGAGCCGTCTGTTTGTCTACTAGATTGCGAGGTAAGCAAGCTCAACCATTTCTTTGACGTAACCTTAATTTTTTGCGCACGCATGCGTTGTTTTGCGTCGTGTTCATTTTTGTTTCATTAAACTTCAGTTGTTAGATAGCGCTCACACTGTGTCCTTCTATTCTCGTGTTCTGTCTTGTTCGCGCAGATTCTTTACAATATGCATCAATTCCAACTCGCCCACATCTCTACCTTACTGAAAACTTAAATGTTGCACTCCACAGAGTTGCTTCTGGTACTCTTCGCCACGCAAGGATCCTTCAGACGTGGCAAAGTGCGTCATTTGCCGTAACATAACAAACCCGTATGCACTTGTAGTTGTGCACGCTAAGTACTTATATTTACGCGGGGCGTGAAGGCCAGCATGGTGTGGGCACATGTGCGGCCACTGCGGCGGCAACATGGAAGAAGAATCGCGCATACTTAACTGATATCACTGCTTCCGTAAAAATATACACTTCGGTTCATGAGGCTAACGTTGAACGTGAATCATTGAATCGTAACAGCGTGTCTCGGCGCCACAATAAACTACAGATGGCTGCAGCCTTCAAAACATGTTCGACTTCGATTAGACGCCCCTTTTTCGTTTCAAGGTGTCCCATAAAGTTACCTACCAATAGTAGCTTTCTAAAAGACAGCGGCACTGCGCATTAGAGGAGTATAAGCTCTGAAAATTAAGAATACACTCGGCGTGCTACGAGAAGGATGAAAAAAGGCTTGTGCATTCGCCTAAGACGACTGCAAAGAAAGCCATCTTCCTTTTTCTTAGTGTATGTATTCATCCTCCGAAAGATTTATGCACCTAACGGAGTTTTGCACTGCCTCCAGGATCAGAGGCATTGCAAGCTTTAAAATAGTGAGCTGTTGGGCTGGTTGGTTGAGCCCCTTGCGTAGGGGAGCGTAGAAGCGGTTCGTAAGAAAGTGCCCTGGACAGGAAAGACCTGGGCGTCTTTTCTGTCCTGTGCAATTTTTTTTTAACCGCATCTGCGCTCCACTACGCATAATTGCAAGCTCTCTGTGCATAACCTGGTTTTGAACTGTGCGTGATCGACCTATTTTTGCGCAAGCGACGATGTCATGTGATGACGTCCCGTTGTGTGACGGAATGGTGACATCACAGTGACTTCATGCTTGTGATGCGCTGCAGGTAGACATGAACCAGAAAAAAAAACGAGGAAACAACACAGGGTGATTGCGCATCACCCTTTGTTGTTTCCTCGTTTTTTCTGGTCTGTGTCTACCTGCAGCGCATCACAAGCATGAAGACGTACCAACTAGCCCCTATTGCCGCTTTATTATCATAGTGACGGTATGATGACGTCACAAATCTTGGAAATCTCTAACGTCATTATGACATCGTATGGTGATGCTATCACGTGATGATGATTTTTGTGTCACTTGTGGTGACGCCGCCGACGCGCGACGCCTACGCTCCATTTCTGCTTTCGATGGGGCACGTAAGGCGTTAAAAACCCCACGTACTACGACATGGTTACGCAGTGGACACTGCTATACTCTTTCGGTCAGCCATCTTGGATAACCTCGCACGCAACCTGTAGACAATTTTCCGCAGTGGTGCATGGGCGCGGCCATGTTTCATAACGTGATCATGACTGGCCTTGGGCCAGCGAAACGGCAGTGGCACACAAGGTGGTTGTAGCAGGGTGTAAGCAAGTCACATGCTTGCTTGCGCAGCAAAACATAGTTCTATATGTAACTGCCTAAAGGTTGACCAGGTTGATACATTTGCGTTTGTTTGGCAGGTACAACGCCGCAGCGATACGTGGTATGCTGATTAAACTTCGCAATTTACATCGTATGCCTTTAATTGTATCAGCAGCCGCCAGTAGCTTGTTACAGATCAACATGTCAGCACCCATGCAGACGCGACCGCCCGCTTCGGTGCGAACTCGAGCTTGCTACTTGCCGACCACCCTGACAGCGTTAAATATACTGTGAAATCGGCTATCACTTTGCGTCATCTCACGCTGGCACAAAGCACCAGGTATGTTTAGTCGTTATTATTCATACTAGCTGTTTGTTCAGCTACGCCTGCTAAGCCTCGTCACCGAGGATTTGAGAGTAGATCTTGGAAACAGTATAAAGTAACGACGATTACATTACTCTCGAAGCTTCTATAGATGCAAATACATATAAAGAAATGCAAGCGTAGGTTTCGAATTTGCAGACCACGCAGCGCACGACGACTACGTGATAATTTCGAGGTGGAAGGAACCCTCTGCGATAGGTGCCGCCATATTGATTTTTTTTTTCCGGCGCTGCTGTCTGCTCATTTCGACGCGTGAGCGCAGACACTATGGAGAACGCCGAGCAGACGACGCGGCGCGGATGAATATGTATTGAGCAGTGCTGCCCAAGGCCCCGTTTCAGGGACACCAAGGCCAGGGTGCTGGTGGCTCCATCTGATTTTAATTGCACAGACCAACTGTGGCAAATCATCTGTAGTCCGTATGCATAAAGAATAAAACCAGACGTGTGTCCCCGACGATCAGATTATCGGCGACCGACGGCCAGATTATCGGCGACCGACGGCTCTCTCGCAGCTATCTTTTTGAATTGCAAGTGTTGCTTGCTTGTACAGTGAGTGTTCCTTTTGCTGGGTGGTAGTTCACCAAAGAACTGAATCTTTACCGTTTGTACAGCTTGATTTTTCGCCGTCACAATCACGTGGCAATATTGAAAGCGTAAGCAGATATGCCGAGCTGCAGAGCTTTGCTTGTGTTGCCAATGAAATGAAGCTAGAGTACATGCGTAAACCATTTATCAACAATCCTCGTAAAAATTGGACGTAAATCACTGCGTGTAAGAAACAGCTCGTGGCATGCTGGACAGACGTCTCGCGTAAGGTCCTGCCTGGTCCCCGCTCTGGTAGACGCTGGACAATAGCGGCTGCCTGGGTATCATGGAGCCATACGTGTCCACGAACTCGCTGTATGGGCCCTCGGACCACGAGTCCACTTTGCGGCTCCGGTAGGCACGCTCCTCTTCCAGGGCCTGCGTCATTTGTACAATTGCGGGCATGCGTTGATTACACTGCAGCTGAGAACAAAGCTGCCTAGCTACAGTTGAACCTCGTAATGTGACCACTCATACAGCCGCAGTGATCGGCTATAGCGAACTAAATAGGAAGTTTGGTTGGTCACGCGTCATTTCTGTGACACTAATAACGAAAAGAAAGAGCCGCCGTGAGATCGGCTGTAACAAATAAACATGGGGTGCGCGAGAGGCCTGAAACTCCATAGGTAGCAGCAAAAACAAAATAATTATTGCATGACGATTCACAACCATAGGCTTTTTTTAAATTGTGATTGTCACATTAAACATTTGGTGAAGAATGTGGTTGAAATTAATGCGGCGACTTGGGCGTGTTTGTACGTATTTGCTAAGGACTGTAGCGCAAGAAAAAAGAAAGGCGCGCGGACGAAACAAGACAGGAAAGACGAGTGCTGAACTTCCAAAAACTCTACTGGCAAATCCTTGAAGTTCAGAGCTGGTCCTTGTTGTCTTGTTTATTCTGTGTGTCTTTTTTGCGCTGCAGTTTTTAGCAAAGTGGTTAAAGAAGTTGCGGAAATTTTGGCCACCCAGTGCGAAGAAAGCGCATTTGACTGGTTGCGCCACCCAAAACGTATGAACAGAACCGGAAAGCTTTGGAAGCTCATGTGATGATGAAGGGTGGCGCCACTTTTCCGGCGTTCAAGATAGGCAAGCGCGGCAAGACGCCGATTCCAGCTGCCTGTCTGTTGTCTGGCAGCTTCCGAAATGGCAATGACTAATGCATTTTTGTTTTTAGTATTTTGTCGCCATCCTGATTGCCGATTTGTTCGTGCCTATTTTATTTCTTACAAGGAATGTCGGGTATAACTCTTGCTCTCAATGTTAAATCGTTACAACGATGTTCGCCTGTCTGCGTTGCTTATCATGGTAAATGAGTTCTGCGGAATCCTTCAATATGGAGGAAGGCTCACGAAAGGGGAAATTGCCACCCACCCGCTTGTATTGTACAAAGCTACACAAGGCCGTATCATAGCCCTGAAAATACGACTTCCCAAATAACAGACAGGACAGGCGCTTATTTTGTCAGGTAACTGAAAGAAACAAAGGCGGTTTCAGGGTTTTAAGTAAGTGAAACTATTGTAATCGAAAGTGCAATGTGTCATTCTTGTGGCTGCCTTCGCGAACCGTCCCAGTTCTTGCCTCGAAGCTAAATGCGTCGTCAAGCGTCCCCTGCCTGGAATGTCGGTCGAGATCATCCTCGACACGATGGAGACCACACAAGTGAAAACAGCGTGTACAGAGTTACCGTTATTACCGTTACACGCAAATAGAACGTGTCGTATTTCGGCGGCGCGGCGCACGATCAGCGTAAACACAGACTCATTGAACGGCGTCAGCCCAAAAGAAGACAGTGCTCATGCACTGACACGATCTCTATTTTAGTTGGAGCTGTCCTCAGATACACGCCGCGACGAAGACCGGTGCTGGTGTAAGAAAGACGGCTGTGTCACTATCGCTCACGGCAGCTCGTGAAAAAACTGACAATTTCATACGGCCCTTCAATGCTGGGGCTAAGCGGCAAGCTCCAATTGCGCATAGTAACTCGTGACCAGCGTTGAATCTCTGAAGGTTTAGTCTTGCATTGCAATGGAATGTCGAGTAGTGCTGACTATTTTTGAACTTTACCTTGGCTTCTTTACATGCTACTGCTAGTTCACGGGAGCGTTCGGACTCTTCTTTGTAGTTACGTGTCGCGCTGATAATAAGTTCGCCAGTGTGCTTGGATTGGTGGCCGTGAGTAATGTTGCTACAACAGTGCAGCAATGTTTTGAACGATGCGCTTTGCTCAAAATGTTGGGCTACATATGACAAAGCTGGCAAATGTGATGGAACATTGCCCTCTCTGCAGCAATGTTGATGCAGCATTACTAAGCGATGTTACTACAATGCCACTAATAAACATCGCGAAATCATTACCTCACCAACTTACTGCAACATTCATTAGCAATTCAGCAGGATATTTGCGCAGAACATCAGAACGTGTGCTCCTGCACTAGGGAAGCATCATAAGCACACAGAAACGGAGCAGTACTTCTGCAACTAAAGATTAGGTGTTTTGGCTACGAATGGTTCAGGATTTCTCTGGTACAATCGAAAGAATTGATTGAAGCACCCACCACAGGTACTATCATCTTTCAGATATATTTTGCCCTGCTCTCCATATCTTGGTGAAGCTGAGATTGCGCAATACTTGGTTATTCGGAAATGTAGTGAAGACCGTGAGCAATATTGCAGCAGAGAACGAAGGGATATTTTAACTGACAGCTGCTAAAGTTTTCACAGCGTAGGAAATTCTTGCTCTTTTGCTAGATTCTGGCTCGCGATAGTGCTCGTGAAGCAACTGAATTTAGGACGCCGTCAGAATAACGTCATCATTCCTTGTCGGAGTCTGAGTGTGCAACGTGACCGTCCTCAAGCGCTCCTCAGGAAATAGCTTCGATAGGCAGGGGCAAGGGTGTCCTTTTCTTTGCTTCGCCGCAGGGGCGTCTGCGCAAGCAGGCGTTTGGTGAGCGGCGTCACTACGGACCTGAGCCAACGATGGGATTTCGACCCCCTCCCACACCTCGGCGTGCGTGGCTTAGCCGTTTCTGGAAAAGGGGGTACCTGGGGGTTGAGCCGACGCCGGATGATTGGACCTTTAAGCCCCCCCGGCAGAGGCAACACACCCCTTTGGCCCCGGCTTCACGTAGACGGCACCCCTGGGCTCACCTACCGAGGGTAAATCGGCAGTCGCCGTTTTCCTGTCTCTCTCTCCCTTCATGCTCGTCTTTCTCTCTCATTTTTTATCTTTCCTGCCTCCTTCTCACTTCCACGTCCAACCTTCCTGGCGGCAAGGGTTAACTTTGTGTAGTTGCCCAACCTTCGATAGTTATATTGGGTTAAAGCGGCGATATATGGCTGGTGACTTCAAGTGTTCTAGCTTGTGGCGTCCCCTTGTTGGTGTCCAGGGTGGGTGACCACCATCGCCGTCGAAATTTAAATGCCGCACACGGTAAACTCTTTTCCCCCACTCTCTGATCGCTGCCTGAAAAGGTGCGCACCGATGAGACATTCACCTTTGCGCAACCCAAACAGTTCTTCCCTAAGTATCATGTTATACACAGGCAACACGAAACAAAGGCTGTCTGAATGATCTCACCATTCCTCGTGTCAAAATCTCTCACTGAGGTGATCGGCCCAGGTTATAAAGTAACGAAGAGAGGAAGCTGTGATCTTCTTCAAGAAGTTCGCGACAAGCTCCAGCACGAGAAACTATCAAAACTTGTAGCTTTTGGGGACATCCCCGTGTCAGTGGGCTCACATAGATGAATGAACACAGAGCTTAGTGTCATTTCGGAGGATGACCTTCTCAAACTGAGTGAAAGTGAACTTTTAAGGATGGCAACCAGAACGCTGTCAAGGTACAAATACTAATGGGAAGGTGAGACGACAAACAAATCCCAATCAAGCACATAATAATTACCTTCGGAACCAGCAATTTACCTGAATCCATTGAAACCGGTTACTGTAAGCTTGTGCCAGTGCTTTGGACATAGGTCGCGAAGCTGCAGAGGGCGTGCCATATTCGCGAAATGTGCATCCAATGAACACTTGTCTCACAGCTGCACCTCCGCAGCCAGTTGTGCGAATTATGAAGGACCACTCCGCCTAATCACGATGATGCCCCTCGTGGAACAAAGAGAAGGAAATAATAGAACTGAAAGTTAACTTCAACCTGTCCTTCCAAGAGGTGCGTAAACGCTCCTCACTCCACAATCCATCCTACGCCTATGTGTCGCGCCGGGGCGCCGCGCCACATCTTCCGGCGCCCTATACACCAGAGCCCGCCTGTCTCGCACCCAGGCGCCCAGGCGCCCAGGCTGCTGGCGAGCCGAGCGGATACTCTCGCACCCAGACGCCGGGCTGACCGGGGCTGCCAAGGTGCGCGCGGGCTGCACCAAGTAAACAGGGCAAGCTGCAGTTCTGAGGCTTTAAAGTGCGAAAAAGTGCCCGTTCACGCCGCTTCAGCGTATAAGAGCTCGTCTGGGCACTACTGCGTCGTCTTTGGATGCCAAAACAAGCTGTGCAACAAGAGGATATTAGCGTTGTCTGCGACGATTACGACGCGCCACGGAAATAGTGCCGGTGCGGTGTTTTCAGCTTCGCCGCGAGTGGATAACTGTGATTCAAGCCAAAAAACTAGGAGCCGAATGAAAATGCGCGAGTAAGTACACTAACAGCGTGTATTCTGCAGTGTGATGCCCACCTATTTCATTCTGCGAACCTAATTTGCGTGACACGCAGCAGGGTTGAAGGCAGGCGTGAGCTTTGTGTGGGGGTGCACTTCATACCTTTGAGCGTTTCCTTTGACGAAAGTCTAGTCCAAGGTAGTGCTTTCAAGCACAAGCGATCAGCATGCTTTGCCACTTTCAACGTAGTATTAAGCTTTAGTGCTTTTGATGGCATCCACGCCTTCGAGATTTCGTCTTCAAAAGGTAATAAATGGCACGGTGCTCCTCAACAGCTGGCCAGAATTTCGTGCTTTCATTTCAGTGTTTGATGTCCCCAAATTTATTTGGACACGAGGCATCCAGCTGCACATAATACATATATTGGCACGTAAGTAAACAGTACTCGCGCCAGTGTCCTTTACGTCGCAGGCGTAGCTAACCGGCTTAACTAAGAGTAGCACAGTTTCGCTTGTAAAGCACCCGTTACAAGATTAAAATCGCGCAGGTAGCTTCCAAAAGGGATCGCTGAACGATACTTCAGGTTATACTCTCTGGTAGCACGCTTTTGTGAGCAAGACGCATTATTGTAAGAGCGCCCGTGAAACAAAAATTACGTTCCACGAAACTACCCGTAAAGCGTACTCTAATTACTACGCGATGCATGCTGAAATGATGAGCTTTCACAAAACTTTGTGCACAACTTGTAATATGGGGCAGCAAAACATCGTTTCACTCTTTCGCGAGCTGCACTGCAATTACAATTCACGCGTACTACAGCGAGAACGTTTTTTTTTTTACAAATGTAACAGCGTACGTAGCTGACGAGGTTGCTTCCGCAGCCCACTAAGCACGTACTGTATACATTGTGGACTTGCATGAGGAAGATGTTCTTGGTGTTCCAATAAAATCAGCGAAAATGTCCAGGCTAGAAAAGACGCGAAACACGCTCTCCGACGGGCTGAGTTTCGGAAGTTTCACGTTTGCTCTGTGTAGCGTCAGCTGGCGTGGCAGCCCGCGCGTGTTGTTTCGTCGCGTGTGCGATAGATGGCGCGACGTGCGATGCAAATATGGCGATGCGCATGGAATTCGCTGTGTTCTGGTCTATAGAGTCGTACAGAGTGTGACTGTGGTCGCGCTATCAGCGCCCCCGGTTGCAGCAACCTGCGCTGCTCCGCCCCCTGCCAAACAGGGCCAGCAGACTCCCAAGCATGCCTGACAGAGGGCCACTGCAGTGCAGTTAGGCACGAAGCTGCCGTGAACGTGCTTGCTGAGCGGCCACTCCATCACCTCTGAAGAGGTGACGGATACAGGCAGCACACCTCCGGTGCCTAAGACCCCGAAGAAACGGCGCAGCTAATTGGAGTACGCCAAAAAATGTACAGGGCCTGGAAAGGGCTCTGTAACCTAAGGCAACACTTTTTGTACACGCAGCACCAATTTACATCAAGATCGATACACGAATTATACAATGGAACGTCAGAGGACTGCATAAAAACCTCGACGATGTCCAAGAACTTTTATACAAACATTCGCCAAAAGTATTGTGAGTACAGGAAACCCACTTCAAATCCAAACACGCCGACTTTCTTCGCCACTATGTTTATTTCCGAAAAGACCGCGGTGATGCTGTGGCGTCATCTGGAGGTGTAGCCGTCATAGTTAATCAAGGAAATAATGTACACATTTACCACTTCAAACGTCCCTTAAGGCAGTGGCTGTTCAAGCCGTTCTTTTAAATAAACTCGTCACCATTTGCTCTCTTAACACACATCCGCAATACCATCTGCATAAATATGAATTCGAGTTCCTAATAGATGAACTACGATAACCTTATCTGGTTCTTGGAAAATTCAATGCACATTAGCAGTCTATGGGGTGATTCTCGCTGTGATGCACGACGTCATCTAATTGAGCAGTTCCTTTTCTCTTCCGGCGCCTCTGTGTGGAATCGGAAAGAGACAACATATCATAGCCTCGCAAACAAAGCCTACTCGCGCATAGATCTTAGCATTACACGTCCATTCCTTCTACGCCTACCTAAATGGTACTTTATTGGAAAACCTTACGGAAGTGACCACTTTTCCAATAGTTCTGAGCGCCTCAATAATGATTGAATGTCCTCCACAGGTTCCCAATTGGCAGACTGACAAAGCCGATTGGGAACAGTTTCGAAAAGCTACTCTCCTAAGTTGGGCTGATATGTGTGGCTTAAGCATAGATATAGCCGTACACTACGTTACAGCTCTTCAGATTGATGTTGCAATCAAGTGTATTCCACAGAGAAGTGGACTGTTCAGCAAACGACGTGTCCCATGGTGGAAGAATGAGTCGAAATTCGCGAAATAAGCAAAACAAAGCATGGAGGTTGCTTCGGGACTCTTCGACAGCGGAGAATCCTAACCATTTTAACAACAAAGTCTCAAGGCCGGAGGGCGCGCCGAGAGGCTAGAAGGGAGAGCTGTCAGAAGTTTTATCAGACATCAGTTCATGTACACATGAAGGCTAAATCTGTAACAGGGTAAGCAGGGTAGCAGCACCTCAAACCTGTTCACTCTCTCTTGTAAACACACAAGGCGACAGCTTGGAAGACCAAGCGAACTTCCTGGGCGCGCACTTCGAACTGGTGTCCAGCTCGTCGCACTACTCTCACGCTTTCCAACGGCACAAAGCCAGAACAGAAAAACAGAAACTAGAACTCAAATGTATAAAATACGAGGCATACGACTAACCTTTCTGCTTAGCTAAGCTACAGGCATCGCTAAACTTTTGCAATAAATCCAACCCAGGTTCTGACCATTATATGAAAGGTTGAAGCACCTACCCTCTGAAATGCAGAAAACCCTCCTTTCCCTGTACACTGCTGTATGGTCTTCCGGCGAAATTCCCTCTGCCCGAAAAATGCCATTATTATCCCAATTTTAAAACAAGGCATGGACCAATCTTCAGTTTCCATTTACAAGCCAATAGCCCTTACAAGTTGTCTGCAAGGTTTTAAAAAAGATAATAAACTGGCGGCTGCTACACTTGCTCCAAGCAAACAAATCACTTGACCCATACCAGTGCGGTTTTCGAGAGGATAGATCCACCATTGACCATTTGATACGTATCGAGGCACAAAGTCGTGAAGCTTTCGTCCATAAGCGATTCTTTCTCTGTGTTCCTCGATGTGCAAGAAGCCTGTGACACCACATGACGCTTTGGAAAATTGAGAGATCTTCAATGTTAGGCACACGCGGTAAAATACTCAATGTATAGGGAGCTACCTGTCGAACCGAACATTTCGTGTTCGTGTTAGCAATGTCCTATCACAACAGTTTGTCCACAGGGTGGTGTCCTTAGTTGTACCCTTTTTATTATAAAAATGAATGCCTCGTGTCTCGGCATCCCACGAGACTTGTTCTGTTCCACCTATGTGGATGATCTGCAGATTGCCTTTAAGTCTCCGACGGTATCCGACGGTATCCGAAGCCACAAGGAAATCCTTGTGGCTTCACGCTGCAAGCGGGTATTAGTCAAATTCCCTTTCTTAGTTCTCATGCACGGGGCTGTCATTTACCGAGGCTCAACTTTGCCTTCATTGAGGCTGATAGTACTGGACGGAGCGCTTTACAACAAGTTCATGCCTCGCGTGCACCCTTTGGGGGGCCGTATAATGCGCTCTGTGGTTATTAGATGTTGATGGTAATAATAATCTGCAAGGGTGCCTCGATGCCAGCGCCTCCGCTTCCAGGGTGGAGACAACTTTTGACGCACACCGCGCCGCCGTTTCTTCACGGGGCGCCACATTGGTTCTAAAGTTTCAGGCGGAGTGCAGTGGCTAGCGCGGGGACGGCGCTGCAAACGTGTTGGTGTTTAAGCTATTGGGTGAGTTCTTTGACCGTTATGACACGCTGCTGTGTGCCACTGTGTACTCTTTCACATGCGAAAGGCAAACGGCTGTCTCGCGTCTTTCGTAAATGCGAACGAAGAAAAAAATGGAAGCGCAAGTGAAACGCGACCGCTGGCACCCGACAGACAGTGCCAAGATGTCCGAGATTAGTTGTTGACTTGTCGCAGCGTATGGCCGTGCATTTTGATCGCTGGCCGTGAACATACTGGTGGACAAATTCATGCACGAATTAAATACTTGTCTCGCTATAGCTGCTTTAGCATAATCATCGTGTGAAGCTGCTATTACAGAACAATTGTTAAGCTTTTCGTTAGGCCGTGCGGAGTCAACAGAAATTCGGCCCGAATTGCATATGCCTACTTAAGCCAATTTAAGCTTGGATAAGTCTAGTTAAGACAAGTTACCATATATTAGGCTCATTAAGGTTAGTCAATTCAATCAGTACTAACCGATACCATTGAATACTGATTGATACTAATCGATACGAATTAAGCCGCCGGATTAAGCCATGTTAAGCTCTAAAGAAGCCTAGTTAAGCCAGTATATAGCCAGTTAAGCCTAGTTAATCCAGTTAAGCCAGTAGAATTGTAGTGAAGAGGAATGTCCAGCGCTGCAGCCACATCGCCAGTCCTGCGCGAGGCACGAGCTGGACGCTCCTCTTCACTACACCCGTAATAATTAAGATAGTGTCACGTGGTGGTGACGTTGACGAATGCAGCAGTCGGCGTGTTCAAGACGAAATTCCCTATTTGGGCGAACCTGTGCCCGGCAAACGTAAGGTCAGACTACAAGCAACAAGCGCTGTACACCATGTAGTTAAGAGTTCGACGAAAGTTCGTCTGGTAAGGTACGAACAAGGAACCCGTTCATAGTAAATTTACAGCGCGAAAAAAACGAGAGACAGAAGAAGGAATACTAGCGCTTGTCCTGTCTAGTATTTCTTCTTCTGTCTCTCGTTTTTTTCGCGCTGTAAATTTACTATGAACGCTTACCAACTAGCCCGGCTTAGCACTCTTTTGAACGAACCCGTATGGGTCCCGAAACGTCTCTGTGTTTTTCACCTTGACTTGGTCAGTGACCACATCTACCAAGGGGCGTAGCCAGACATTATTTTCGGGAAGGGGGAGGGGGGTTCAACCATACTTTATGTATGTTCGTGCGTGTGTTTGTATGTATCATTTTACATATGTTCTTCTTCATTTAAACAATTTATTGAGTTAACTGCTGCAGTGCAACGCAACAGTCATGCTATCAATACTCGTAACGTAGGAGGATGGCTCATACCGCGCTTTCGCACTGACTATAAACTTCAGTCATTGAAATATAATCTCCCATGTATTCTTAATAAGCATCAACATTTACATAAACCTGCGCTGAATACATTACGTGAAATATTTCTGAATTACTAATGTATTCGTACATTTTAATTAGTTCTTAATATTGTACTACATTTCACTGTATATTGTTTATGATTAGCTACCATGCTTTTCTATTATTGTATTGTGTTGATATTATTGTCTCGTGTCGTTTACTGCCAGAATTACAGGTGTACTATTGCTGTTTTTTTTTCCTTGTACTTGTAGTATTAAAATTTCTTTTCTGTAAATAAATTTGAGTATTCTGTTAGTGTTCTTTGTTGTTAGAAATGTGTTCATTCAAAAATCATTCCCTGTTACGCTTACTCGGGTATTGTTATATGCTTTGTTTTTGTAAATATTTTTTTGTACCATGTGTGATATATCTTGTACATTTGGTGCAAATATTTTCACCTGTCACTTGTTGCCATGTAATTGGTCTTCTGGGCCCTAGTCAAGCTGTTTCATTACAGCTTTTAGCCCAGGAGACCATCCAGAATGTAATGTTTTCGTTTTATTCTGGAAAATAAAGAGAATGAATGAATGAATGTGTGCGTGTATATATACGCAAGCAAAATTGAAAAATTTCGGGGGGGTTTGAACCCCCCCCCCCTGGCTACGCCCCTGTCATCTACATCCTCACGCTGTATACTGATAGCAGCGAACAGAGCGTCAGCCGTCTATAATCTGATCTGCGGTAAGGCGCGTCGGTATTTATACATGCGGCGTCGAAGGGTCCAGCGTTATCGCTGGCGCTTGCGAAAGCTCTCGTAAAACCTTGACTATCCGCGTCCTGCGCGTAATCTTAGCAGTTTTAACAGGGCAAGAACAGTTATTTCAACTGTTCTTGCCTGTTGCTAGTTTTTGCCCTGTATAGTATTAATATTATTATTGCTTTCTATATTGTATTTATTGCTTTCCATATTGTATTTAGCATTTTGCATTCTATGTTATTGGTTTCCTGTTATTTCATCTGCTATTTTAACTCTTCTCGCTTGTTTACCACCTACCAATATTCTGCTAATTTTTAAAATCCACTTTTGCTGTATTTTTTAACTAAGGGTCCCGTTTTCAGTATTTATACTCTGGGACCCTCATCTGTATACACGTATTATGTAACTAACCCTTATGTCACCAATAAACTCAAACTCAAACTCAGAACGATCCCGGGCAATCGTGAAGCTTCAACGAACATTGCCGAGCGGTCTGTCCCGAGCGTTGCTAACAGCTTTTGCGGGTGAAACTCGAGTTTATAAAAATAAAGCAAGAAACGGGCGTGGCAACATGACCAGGCAATCAACACTACTCGGTGCCAATCAATGTTTATCGACACCAATTACGCCAGATTGTGCCAGATTAGTTTGGATTATGTCGGATTACGCTAATCGCTAGACCGCATACGCAGGACCGAATAAAGTTGTGTTCAATTCAATTCAATTGAGCTAATGCGGAACAAGATGAGATGGCCTAGCCATGAGGTAGATTACACTCGACTGGATTGAGTTAATACGGATTTAGCTGGATTAACCTCATCCGGATTGAGCTAATCCTGAACAAGTCAATTTTGAGTAAGTTCAGATTGCCTAGCCGGTTGGATGACCGGGTATGGCCACAATAAGTCAATCCCCAATAAGCTAATCTGGATTAAGCTAATCCTGAACAAGTAAATGTTGAGCAAGTTGACAATGCCTATCAAGTGGATGGATCAGAGTAAAGTTTTCGGTGGTTCTTCGTCGTTGATAACGGAGATCTTGGACGGTGATCGGCAGCGTTGATGAACTCACACGCAGGCAATAGCGGAAATCAGATGGATTAAGTCGTTTAGGATAAGGCAAAATAATACATGTAACTGAGCTTATAAAGATACAAAGATTGAAACAGGACAAATATATACAGTCTCACTCTTCTACTTGTTAACAATGTTAGAACCCAGACTGTCGTAACTTGCGATTGCCACTAGCCTCACTGATCTATCAGCGCTCTGATTACAGCCTACGCTAGCTTTACGTACATTGTATGGAGCCTCACCGACCTATCAGCAACGCTGATTACAGCCCAGACTGACGTGCCACTCGCATGAAGGTCAACATCTACTGCAACAAACAAAGAAAAAGGGCGGTGGCATCCCTTTATCCCCTTGACCACGGCGGCCAACCAGAGCGTAAGTACTCGTTGTTTTTCGTAAAACCAAGATATTGCGAAAAACAGCGGTTTTCCTTCTTGTCAACGTAATCATGAACAAGTCAACTTGAGTAAGTTGAGATTGCCCAGCCAGTTGTGGACTTAGTATCGCCGGATTAAGCCGATCCGGATTAGCCCGGATTAAGCTCATCCGGATTAATCTAACCTTGAACAAGCTAATTTTGAGTAATTTGAGGTTGCGTAGCCAGTTCGATGACTGAGTATGGCCACATTAAGCTGGGGAAACGCAGCGCAACAGAGGACGAGGACGAAGGAGCACAGTACACTGGACGAGCGCTGAACTTACTTGGAACATAATGCATGGCTGCGCTAAAGAACATGGACAAGTAATAGAGGTACGCAGGCAACTGTGTACTTCTATTCCTTAGCGCAGCCATGCATTATGTTCCAAGTATACACCAACTAGCCCAAACGGAAGCGTCGCTGAAATTACAACTGACACCTTTACTGCACCACCCGCTCGTTTTTACAGCACACAACACCGTGCACACCTTTCCAACCACTACTGCCACATCAAAAACATCAAGTAGGCAATCTACATTGTAAGTGAGAGTTAGCACGTGTAGTTGATTAACACAGTGCGCGCGCTTCTTCCACACTCAGATAAAAGGCAAACAAGTTAAAACCAATACAGCCGGACCTTAACGAGGATTAACAAGCAACAGGCGAAAAAAAAAAAAAGACAAACACCGAACAATCCAATTTCGAGGCGCAGGCATTCTTACAGCGATAACAATTCATGTGAGTGTATCGATGGAAATAAGACGATGACCAACCAAAACATGGTAAAACAAACGAACTTCATGAAACCTTTGAGATAGTGAATTTCGGCGTCAGCGAGCAAAATAGATGGCTTGCTGACGCAACTGTCACCTGCTTCCCTGATAAAAAACGTTTCCACGATTTCACGTTTTATTTTGCCATTTGCGTTCCTTAAAAATTGTGCGTTCTCAAAAATGGGTGCACATCCGCACCGTTTGCAGTGTTCTGCTAGAACACTTCCCGTTTTGTTGCACACATTCAAATTGTGTTCCTTTGTTCCATCATTGAAACACCTTCCAATCTATTGGTGTCCACAGGTACAGTGGCGTACCAACTCCTTCGCGAGTGGGGGGGGTAGGCGTTGCTCACTCTGTCCGCCACATATATATATATATATATATATATATATATATATATATATATATATATATATATATATATATATATATATATATACACACACACACACACATATATATATATATATATATATATATATATATATATATATATATATATATATATATATATGTATGTGTGTGTGTGTGTGTGTGTGTGTGTGTATATATGGCGGACAGAGTGAGCGACGCCAGCCCCCCACTATATATATATATATATATATATATATATATATATATATATATATATATAACACAGCAGTGTTGAATATCATTTTGGAAATTTTATCGCCAAGTTTAATAAGTACAGCCACCTTTAGCATGTTCTTCATCTGAGCATTCCATCTGCAAACTTCACACTCTCAGTTTCGCGTTGTAAATACGGTGAGTATGAAGAATCTGCTATGACTCTACTACCTTAAGTTCTCACTTATTAGACAAAACATGTGGCTGACAAAGCAAGGTACTTCTCAGAAGTCTTCAAAATAAGCCAGTGCCAAATTCTTTACTGTTAGAGACCTCTAATATAGAGTATTTCTAAAGAAAAAGACCAAGTTCAGTCAATTATAATTTATAGAAACTACATTGAGCTGGTTGTTTATACTAAAACATTGTAAATAACTACAAATTTATATGCTAGGTGTCGTTACTTGCCCTCCTACTTTTCCCAGCTTGGTTGGGGGGCGAACGGGAAAGCGGCGAAGTGGCTCTTTACTGCTCCCCTCCGGCTACTCCAAGTAAATAGCCTACGTAATTCTGTCTAAGCTAAAATATTCTTTGAAAAAATGTGGGCGATTATAACGTTAAACTGCCCCGCATTGTTTCCTTCCGTACAGGTCGTCAGCTGTTAATGATTGGTCGAAATTCTCTGGGTCATGCTCACAGCACCTGCTCGTAACACGACGCAACAAATGACGCGTAAGGGATCCACTGCGTAATTACCACTTCCGAATGACTACGTTAAAAAAATAAACTCTTTTTATTACGGCGTATTGTTCGACATTGGTTCTTCGCTATTCACCAAAATTTTTTGGTGTGCCATAAAATTGCCTCCTTGTTACGCGACGTCACAAGTCAGCGAAAACGCGCGGCGTTAAAATGAAGTGTGTACAATAAGCAGCTCATTACTGTGCTGAACAATAACTAAATTTTTTTTGGAATAGCCAGACAGTGTCTCATTCTGAACGTAATTCAAGAAGGCTGCCCACCAACCACTTTGGCAGCGGCTACTTATAACAGTGGGCGAGACGGATTCATATGTGTATAACAGATACTTTCAGTTGTAGTATTAACGACGTTGATCTGTTTTTGTGCGTATATAAAACTCTGTGAAGTCATCGTTGCTGACGGAGAGGTAGCGAGAGAAATAAAATTATTAGGAACGGACACAATCCTTCGCAGGTGGGCAGTCTTCTTAGTCCAGAAAACCATGGACGCTCATGATCTCCCTTGTGAGGTATAGATCAAGCTACAGGGCAAACTTGAAAGCTGGGCTTTTCAATGTGCTGAGTCCACTGCCTTGTTACAAGCCGCCGCGACCGCTCCAGGCTACCGTATGATGAGCAACTTGTGAAGCAGGCTAATCGGAGACTAAAGTTGGAATCATTTTTAGCTCTCTTGGATCGGCACAACTAAAATACTCGACACTTCTGCACACTCATCAGCTCACAGCAGCTTGGATACGAAACAGTGGCGATGCTATTCGTTTTGAAAGAAACTAAATTTCCTGAAATAGGAGAGCGTTTGATCGGGCTATAAAACGCTTACTGGTTGCCGCCCGTATTTGCGTCGCCGATTACTTAAATTTCAGGCCAGGCCGAACAAAATAAAATCATGACAGATTGCTGTAATCTTGTACAGACCCTGCATAGCGATAGCCTCCTCTGCAATGCTCGAGCGCAAGGCGCGAGAGCGTGGAATAGGCAGCCCGCACCGCAGAGAGCCTACAATGCGCGGTCACGACATAGGGAGGACAGTCGTCACAGCAAAATTGTAGGAAACTTATTTTACATAATCAGTTAATGCTGCCTTCAAGTAAAACTTTGCCTTACTTAATAGTTTCCCAGTCTGCAGCCGACAATGACCACGGTCGAAAGTCTGCGCCCCCCTAACATTTCTCAGTGGGGGGGCTAGCGCCCCCCTGCCCCCGGTAGATACGCCTACGCACAGGTAACAAGTATCTTGTAAACCACGTTGCAAACGCGTCGCGTGTAGCGCGTCCTATGCTTCGTAGTGCAGAGCCACCGTGAATCTTTATTTGTCATCGCACATGATTTAGACAATTCAGACAACTTGCAAGGTCCTGAAAACACTACTTCAACTTGTGTTTGGCGCTATTCTTCTTCTTTTGACACAGCGCAATAGAGACTCTTCGTCCTCTTTTGCGCTGCATGTGTTTCCCCAGCTTAGCTTGTACCAACTCGCCCAAATCAGTCTTGCTCGAGAGCCACATTAAGCCGATCCAGATTGCGCCGGGTCAAGCTACTCCGGATTAATATAATTCTGAACAAGTCAATTTTGAGTAACTTGAGATTGCGTAACCAGTTCGATGACTCAGTATGGTCACATTAAGCCGATCTGGATTCAGCTGGATTAAGCTAATCCTGAACAAGTCAATTATGAGTAAGCTGAGATTTCTTAGCCAGTTTTATGACTAAGCATAACCAGATTAAGCCAATCTGGGTTAGCGCGGATTAAGCTAATCCACATTGACCCGACAAAAGCATCACAAACCCGTGTGAAGTCAGACACCCGTTCTCGCCAAAACAACAAGAAGCTCAGACATGCCATCGCGAAGCGAACCACGACACTATAGGTCCCGCCAAGACTTCCCGCCAGAACTTTTCGACGTCTGAGCACCACGACGACCTCTGCTAGAGCACTACGACCAGGTCATGTATGTCATGACGTACATGACATGCATGACATGATTTTCATGTTCTGACCAGTCACTTATGTTCGTCATACGCTCTTGTTATGCCATGCCAATTTTGGTATTCATCAAGTTAATAAAACGGCCGCTAGAGCACCATGACCGGGTCATGTATGTCACGACGTACATGACATGATTTTCGTGTGATGACCAGTGACATATGTTCGTCATACGCTCTTGTCATGCCATGCCAAATTCGGCATACATCAAATTAATCAAACGGTCGTGAGGGCACGAAGACCTACGCGGCCAGATAGTCGATACGCTCAAAATGCCTTTGGTTCACCGTGAAATGCTTCGCGTTTAATAACAAACGCCTAATCTATTAGTTACTAACAATATATGGGCAAGCCCTACCGTCTGAACGGACAAACTGAGCCAAATTTCCGCGCATTGTACTGAAAGCGCTCCATCAGTGCATGCCAGGCAGTGCCAGCGAATGGGAACGTTTGAACCTATATGGCGCCCACAAAAGCAGTGTCTCCACCCTTTAGCGGAAGAGGCACACACATCGAGGCACCCTAGAATCTGCGTACCCTCTGTAGCTGAGTCCGAAGGCGAGCCATGCAGTAGCAGATCATGATGAGTGACGCCAGGATGACTGCGATACCACTCACGATCAGGACGAGTGCCGTCATGGGCATTACTGTTCGTGGGAAGGAAAGTAGAAAATAAAATATTACTGGAAAAGAGTCGTATAACTGCGTAGGTTAAGGCACACACATTGTGCTGACACTCGCAATCCGTATTTCAGAAATAAAGGAAACACATAGCGCCGCGGTTCAGTATACAGTTTTAGTATAGCTAAAAGCAGTAAACACGAGGTTTTAGCGTTAGCGTTAAATGCGTCTCACTGTGCATGCGCAGAATGGAGACGCAGGTGGAACTCTTATGCACATACGATATTTCCGAGATATAGTGTTCAATGCTAACGCACGTAAGGGGGCAGAGGTTCCGGAAGCGGGGGGTGGGGGGGAGGCGGGCGTCGCCCGCTTAAGATCACGACCAGTAGGAGGATGCCCCCACACCCAAGGCTGATCCAACATATGACCTCCCCCCCCCCGCCTTCCTCGCCTTATTTTCCCTGGTACCACCCGTGAGGTTAGAGACTCCTTTGACTAGTTAAGGAGTGCCCCCTTCCTTCCACAAACGAAACAATATCTTCTGGGCTTTCAAAGTGTGCGAACTTGAGCTTGTTGGTGGATATTCATAGTAGAAACCAGCCCGATACAATGAAGACAAGAAAGACCAAACAGGACTAGTTTGTTGATTACCAACAAGGCAGCTGTCGGTAGTCAGCGCTGGCCTGTTTGGTCTTTCTTGTCTTCGTTGTATCGCGCTGTTCTCTACTATGAATATCTTCTGGAAGCCTGTGACTTCTCACACTCTTCTTTGTCTGCGCAAACAGAGCTGCCTGTTTTTGTCTGGTTCATCGTGTCTAGCGTCAGGGCTGGGCAAAGATACTTTGAAATTGTATCGTGATACGATACAAGATACTCAGGCAAGAAGTATTGGATATACAGATACAAGATACCACAAAGCTGATTGGATGCGATACGATACACTCTAATTGTATGTTAAGATACTTCGATACATTCGCAAATTTGTTATTATATATCTATATAATGTAGCACTAAGCGCTTATGCACAAAACCGTTCGCTTGAACATTTCTTAACTGCGACCTCTTTTGTTTCATTTGAATGAAATATCTTTTATTATCTCAAAAGCTTCATATTTCTTGCTCAAGGCATATTAGTTTCATTCGGAAACAACTTATTCGCGTTGCTTTATCTGCTTAACATGACAGCTCTTTATACACTTCGGTGATTGCGGTTTTTGATTGTCGCTTTTGTAATTGGTGGCAGTCTCTGCTCCTCTTGCCGACGAGGTAGCGGGTCGCCATCTAATCTCAAGAAATTCAATAAGAAGTCTCTGGACTATGGTGCAAATAGCGCTCGGGAGTTCTACCTTACCCGTAAACCAGGGCTGGGCAGTATCGCGATACAAGAGTATCGCGATAGTATTTCAGAGATACTTTTGAGTATCTGTATTTCTGTATCGAGATACATTTGAAAAATGTATTTGTATCTTAGTAGTGAAATACATTTACGATGTATCGCCTGTATCGCGATACTATGCTGGACACGGGTATCTCGTTACATTGTTTTTTTTTGTGTCGAAAATGAGTTGAGGCGTGTTTCCAATGGGGGAATGGCGTTTTTTTTTTCTTTTTTGTGCCAAGACAAGCAAAAGCGCGCCGCCGGTAGCCGACAGATAGGGCGGCGATGGTTTCCGCTCAAGCACAGAATGGTCCATGTGGTAAAGCGCGCGACGCCGCAGACGGCAGAATCGCGGGGGCAGCGTTGTCGGCCTCTGCCGACGAAGGTCGCTGTCTCTCAAGGTCAGTGCAGCACGCCTAACTTTTTCCGGGTGGCAAGCTATTACTTCGTGACCCCCCGCGCGGATACCGCCTTGGAACAGGCTTTGCAATGCTTCGCATGCATTTAGTTCTCAAAGCGGCGGCACTTCCAAAAGCAGTTCCCATAGTCGCGGCGGAATGGACTAGAAGATGGCTATCTTTGACGCGCTTTCAGCCATCTCTCCAATGTCAGGGTGCGTTCCTAATTGATTACATGCGTGAAACGGTCTTTTGTGGTAGCAGGCTCCCCCACCGCCGGAGCCGACTTCGCCTGTTGCGGCTTTCTGAAATGGGTGCTGGTAGCGTCGGTGGTGGCGACAACTTCATTGAAGCCGACAGGGTCAGATGGCTTAGGATTCCGAAGATGGGGACAGACTTCGGATTCTGAACAGTCAGAACAAACCAAGTGAGAGCGTAAGCGTTTCGGTATCTAGATGAACCGAGAAGAGATATCGCCACGCTGCAGGGCAATCCGGCTATGAAGGCGATATTTATTCACTATAACACGAATTTGTGCTCGCCTTCAGCGGTAGACAGACTTTTTTCTTTGGTGAGTCTTGTGCTGAGGCTGAACCGACGCTGTTAGAAGACAGCCTATTTGAGATGCTCACACAGCAACCTTCTCAGCAAAGCAGATCTTATGTGCAAAGTAAATGCATACTTTTTCTCAATTCACTGGTGTTCATTAGCGATTCGAGTGATTTGCTTAAAGTGTGCTATTTCTAGCATAGCTTAGTTTGTTCGCCAAGTATGTCGATTTCGGTGTCCAATCCTTGTTACTGTTGTTGTGAAATAGTGTATTTTTATTTCAATTGATACTTGTAATTATGTCATTATTGCTAATTATCTACTTTGTCCACCCCCTCCCCTGCAATGTCTTAATGGCGCTGAGCGTACTGTAATAAATAAATAAATGAACTGAACGTTTCGTTGCGCTGTAACTTTAATTACAACATTATGCTGCATTCATAAGTGTCTTTGCGTAGTATGAGCATCCTTCAAATAAAAAAGTATTCCAGTACCTGTATTGCTGTAACTGTATTCCGGAATACTTTTTTCGTCTTATTGCAAAAGTATCTCCGAAATATCCCGTTACGTTATGAGCAAATGTATCTCAGTATCTGTATTTTAGGCTTCCAGTTCATGTATTTCGATATCTGTATTCCGGAATACTTTTCTGGGTATCTCCGCCCAGCCCTGCCGTAAACCTATTACGGGTTTCCCAATCACCGGATCACCAGGCAGGTGTACAGCAGTAAGAACGCTGGCAGCGACATTCTTTGCTACGCATCGTGTTTACGCAGAGAACATAAAACTGCATTGACTTTCACAGTCTACTTATCTGCTGGCGTAAAGCGTTCGCTAGCGGCAGGTTCAGTAATGGGCAATTTTTTAACAATTTTCTACGAGAGAGCATGTACAGCCTAGAAACGACTCAGGCGTATTGTATAGTTGCACAAAGCGCTGCAGGACACCGCCGCTATTCCCACTATATTGCCACTTATAGCTCCAATTACCTAGTGATTAGTAACAGTGAAAGGATTTACGAAGCCTAAAAAAGGAAAACGAATTTATCTAAGTAAAAGAGAAAAGTAGTTCCGTATCAAACACAGTGAATAAGTATAGAAACCGATACAGGCGGCACCCCCAAGAGGTAATAATAATTGTTGCGTTTTACGTCCCAAAACCACGGTATGATTATAAGACGCCGTAGTGAAGGGCTCGGGAAATTTCGACCACCTGTGGTTCTAAAACCTAAATATAAGCACACGGGCCTCTAGCATTTTGCCTCCACTGAAATGCGGCCGCTGCGACCTTCAGGTGAGCAGTTAAGCACCACAACCACTAGACCACCGCGGCGGGTAACCCCTGATAGCTGTGGCAATTAAGCATTTAAGGTAAGACCACAGAAAATTCACTGCCTAAGGAAAATAGCGCAAGACCACTCGTTGGAACGCTCATGAGAAAACGGATCAGCTTGTTGAACATTGCTCTCCAGTCCCTCTGCCAACATCTGTAAGATGGCTCCTAATAATTTACATTATAATGCAAACTCAATTTCGCTATTTTAATATGTAGTAAGCAAAATTATTGTCACTCTATGCTCCAGGCACGCGCAGATTATTACATATTTGTCCTCCACATCGCCTTGACATAACAGTAAACTCAAGTGCAATATATGTACGCAAACAGTAGCAGAAATGACGCAGACAGTTAAAAGTAAGGAACAAAGCAGAAAGCTTATACCTTGGCAGCACGTTAAAGACATATTGCAGTAAGCAGACGGGAAAAAAAACAATACTGAGACGTGGGTAATGTATGGGATCAAAAATGAAGGACAGCTTAGAAATAACTTGTGCTAACAATCAAATTGTGATTTTAAAAGGTTATTGAACAAAAAAGAGACGTACGCCAAGATAGCTTCTGCTAAGTGGATGCTTGTTCTGTTAGATTCAGCATCGGTACCGGTGGTGCTATTGGGGGCGAGGAGTTACGGAGTCACCCTCTATCGGACGCGCCTCGATTGCGTGCTAGGTAGGATACCGCTGGCGCGCTCCCCATAAGTTTTGCTGTCGGCGCTCTATAAAAACACCTCGCGAAAGCGCTCCAGGACATTTATGTAAGTACTTTTGAAAGTGACTGTGTTATTTACTGTCAAAATAATCATTTTCGACGAACTGAAAGCACAATATAGTCTACAGTAGCTGTCTATTTGCAGAAAAAAGAGCACCCGCTTCACGCGGTCACCGCTTTGGAGACCCCTGAACCGGCCTCTTGCGTGAAAGGTAGTCACTCGCTGAGTGCAAACTATGTGAAATATCTCGTGAGAGTAGACTGCTTGTATAACCAAACGGGGCATAACAGAAACAAGCGTGAAGCCAGCGGTCTCACGGGTTCGCGACGACTGACGGTGCCTCTGCATGCATGAGCGTCTGCATGTATGTTCGTACTGATGGTTTCATTTTTGCTACGAGCACGCTTTGGCACCGCGCTGTGAACTTTAGGCCGCAAAATATGAGAATTTGAGAATTTAAAAATCAGTTTCTTTACAACTACGGCTTCGGTGCGCATGGCAACTTGTGATGTGCCGTCCCGACGATTCCGTGCTTTTCTTTTTTCGGTCTAAATTAGTTTACGTTTCAGTGTCATTTGACAAGTTGTCTCGCACTGCGTATTGATCGGTCTTCTCAGCGGGCAAATGCCGCTGCTTCTGTTTCTTTATTCAGTGCATTCGTTTCGTTTGGTGCTCACACTAAACGTGAGCAAATGCGACGCCTTTTTTTAATGCTCCTTAATTATCGTTCCATTTGCATTCCAGTGAACTTGCCGCTTTCTGTCATCGACAAATTCATAGACCAAAGCTTCACCACTTCAATATTGCTGGTGGAAGGAGAAGCAGTCTTCGAGACCGAGCATGTAGTAGTGTGTAACGCCAACGAAAAGAAAGAAAATACGGTAACGTTCGCCGGACTTGTTCTGCAAACGTCGGCTGTGAGCTAGGACCCACGTGAACTTGAAATAGCGGTGAATAAAATAGAAGTTATTTGCAGCAAATAGCAGCCGCAAAACAGGATAGTAAATATTTGACGAATACCCCAGCAATTTTGGCAGCAGTGTCGTGTCTAACGCCAACAGGGTCGCATCTGTCCACGTAAATAAATGGGGCTCCAAGAAAATACATGGGGTTGGAGAGGCCCAACGTTAGTTTGAGAGTGGCACATAGTGTTTGCGTCAGGGGAACGCAAGCTTAACTGAAAAAAGTTTAGCGCTGTGTCCCGTCTTGCTCTGTCCGCTGAGTGATTTTTTGCGCTACTGTTCCGAGCCTCTAAAATGTTCTAAATACATGGATCGCATAGAGCCGGGGTGCCCGCGCTGTGGCCACCGCAAATGTACCTTACAACACATGCTGTGGCAATACCCTGCGTTGCGCGAGGGCAGCGAATCACCCCCTACGGAGGCGGACTGGAACTATCTTCTCACTATTCAAGACAAAGGAGACCAGCTTAGGGCCATCCAGAGGGCACACGACGTGGCCGTGGAGTTTAACCTCCCCGTCCCGTCGTGGGAGTGGCCCACTGGTGTTCTTCGCCTGCCTGCCTGCCTGCCTGCCTGCCTGCCTGCCTGCCTGCCTGCCTGCCTGCCTGCCTGCCTGCCTGCCTGCGGTGGTCTCAGCGTTCGCCTTGGGTCACGACGATAGGTCACGACGATGCACTGCCGACAAGCCGAGACCCTAAGGTGCTTCGCCCCTAAAAATTATCGACTTATCTGAAGGTCTTACGTACGCCTTCGTTTGAAAATGCAAGCCCTAGTGAGCGGTCAATGGCGGCTAAAAATACGTCACAAAGGACCGGGGCAACACAAGACCCTATACAAATTCCTTTGCGTTGAATGAAGAAATCATCATTAAAAAATAAAGGTAGCTTATAAGTAAAGCTCTAAAAGGACATGAAGCTGTCCACTGACACTCCAGCAGTGTTCTGAAACGCAATTGCAACATTAGTTGCAGTGCAGTTTCAGACGGCTACAAGATGTTCACCGTGAGACACTGAACAGAATAAGTTCTCCACATCAACGAAAAAGGCATAGCCTACATGCATAGGTCGGCAAACTCACTCATGAGTCGACTCACTCAGACTCACTCAGACTCATATCGAGACGTGAGCCTGAGGCTGAGTGAGTCCGGGTGAGTAAAGTTTTTGTGAGTCTGAGTCCGAGTGAGTTCGGTTGGGAAAAATTTTGGTGAGTCTGAGTCTGAGTGAGTTCGGTTGAGGAAAATTTTGGTGAGTCTGAGTCCGAGTGAGCCCTAAGGACAAAATACATTCCGTGAGTGAGTCTGAGTGAGCTCCACATTTTTTGCCGACCTGTGGTCCTATCTACTCAACTTTGGCATTACTGCCAGCCCTATGTCAGCTCACGTTTATACTCCCATATACTCCCGCATACTTCAACGCGCTACCGTTCATACGTCAGCTCAATATTTATTGATCAGAGGCGTGAGTTGAGGAGGGAGAGGGGAGGAGGTGCCTTGACCTCCCCCCCGCAAACTTTTTCACGACAAGTTACTCATAAAATATCTCGTGTGTGTCATGACTTTCAATAAAAAGTTCCTTATTGAAATGCAAACTCCGATAACTCGTATTTGAAGGTACGAGATCAAAAGGTGCTCAGTAGCGCACCGATTATGCGAGATATTGGCGTTAAAGAGCATTGACACTATGGTAGAAAAAGGATAAATAAATGCTTACGGACTCATGAGTCGACTCACTCAGACTCACTCATACTCAGATCGAGCCGTGAGTCTGAGTCTGAGTGAGCTCGAGTGAATGAAATTTTGGTGAGTCTGAGTCCGAGTGAGTCCGGTTGAGAAAAATTATAGTGAGTCTGAGTCCGAGTGAGTCCGGATGAGGAAAAGTTTGGTGAGCCTGAGTCAGAGTGAGCCCTGAGGGTAAGATATGCTTCGTGAGTGAGTATGAGTGAGCTCCACATTTTTTGCCGACCTATGCCTACATGTACACTGGAATTCAGAAAACAAACTAGTTCGCTGGAGCTCGTTGTAGCAAATGGATCAACATGCAGGGAACTTAAACGTAGCTTTTAAGTAAAATGTTTCACTCAAATGTTTCTGCGGAAACTGCCTAATTAGGCACTGCCAGGACCCCTTTTCGCTGACAATCGCTCTAAAAGGATCGGAGTCCTAGTGGGTCCTTGTAGTAAAGAAAACGGTACGAGCTTTCTCTCTACACCCTGTAATTGAACTTGCAAGCTTACTCACTTCTAGGTCCTTGCACGTTGCAGCAGCTCTGCCTTTCATTCATGTCGCACTGGGCCTGACACGCACAAAATTCTTGCCGATGGCTTCATCGGCCCTCTTGTTAAAGCCCTCTTCATTGAAAACTACACAGCCTCCATTCTTGTCAGCCTGGATCAACCTCAGATTGTTCTGCTTGAAGAAGGTAGCGACACTTTTAGTCGGATCCTTGGCGTTTTTGGTGGGCTTTGTGTTCACGGTTTTGTTAAGGGCTTCTACGCCTTCTAGAAGGCATCTTTCACGTCCCTCTCGGTCAACCAGGCTTGAGATACTGCGGTTAATCGCCAGTAGGTCATGCGCTGGCACTGAAGGTTCGTAACTGAACTTCGGTTCTGCTGATAGTACAGGCAACTTCTTCAGGCAGAACCACATCTCCCAGGACTGCAAAGCTTTCTGGCGCATCGTTCTTATTGTCTGTTACTTTGTTACAGCCAAAGACTTGTTGAAGGCACCTGGACCACCAAAATTCAGTCATCTGTGCAGCAAGTCTTCTAGCAGCTCTTAGGTTAATTTCGGCTTCCCAGACCGGTCTCGACGCATAGCAGATCATCCGCAATAGATCTTGTATCCTACGCACCTGGCGCCATACTTCCGCTCTTAAGTATCTGCAGATGCGCCTCAAGAGCCCCACGCGCGGTCTGAGGAAACCAGACAGTGCACTTACATCTTCTGATATGAGTCTCTTTTGCAGGCAGAAGGCGATGTGCCTGGCGCGGCACGTTGAGCTAACGATGAGGTTCACACAAGCGTTGATTTGCAAAGGTGAAGGAGACACACTCATGAAAGGGCCCTCTGTGCTGGTCACTTATCTTAAGACTTCTTGTTGGGCGAGTTGGTGCATGACTTATTCCAGGATATGTGCGCAAAGCTCGGACAAACACAGGAAGAAACTGAGGTAGACAGAAGGAGCGCGAACTATCAGCTGGTTTACTCGTTCCTGAAACAGCTTATATAAGCTTCTTCAAACGTCACAAGGAGAGGGGTTAAGGAGAGAATGCAAACAATTTATGTCCACCTCATGTCAAGAAAAACCTGCGCAAAATATTGCCTTCTGTCTTATATAGGTTAACCGAAGTATCGCTTACGCAATCATCACCCTTCTCTTTAATGATAAAGTAAAGAGAAGGGTGATGCCATAAGTGCCATTATTTGAAGCTACATCAAAGCTTCGTCCCTACCTGTACGGCAGGTCTTTCAAGGCCCTGCACGACGACCCGATGGCTGGCCGCCTCGTTTATTCCCGCACATTCGCCAGTCTACAAGAAAAATATTACTGGACACGGCTTACCGCCGAAATCCCGCACTAAGTAAGTATATGCCGGGATTGTCAGCAACAGAAGACACTGCCGAAATGCCGAAAAGGTCATCCGGGTAGCTACATCCGCTTTAACCACGACATTGACAATTCCACCAGGTCGGAATGCACCTACTGGAACTATTTACGACGTCAACGTCCGGAAATAAGAGCATAGCCGTACCTACAGACTACCTTACCCGCTACGCCGGAACCAGCGCCCTCCCTAAAGGTAGTGCCGCAGGGGTAGCGAGATTCTTTGTTGAGAAAACACCCTGCATCGTCACAGCACTCCAGAGGTCCTTATCACGGAAAAGGGTACGGCTTTTACGGTAGACCTAAGGCAAGCGATTTTGCAGCACAACCATATAATTCACCGCAGGACAACCGCCTACTACCCAAAGTCGAATGACCTCTTCGAGCGTCTCAATAAAGCCTTTGCCGACATGCTGCCAATGTACGTGGACGTCCAACACAGGGCTTGCGATAGCATCTTTCCGCACATAACTTTCGCCTACAACACGGAAATACAAGAAACAACACAAATGACTCCATTCAAGCTGGTTTACGGAAGGAGCCCCATAGCAACGTCACTGAGGAAGAAAATCCCGACGTCGCCACCTACCTTAGCACACCAAAGAAGCCAAACAGCTTGCCCGTTAGCGTATCAAAACCCAGTAGAAAACTGACAGCCAACACAACTATCTTCGACGACGTGACATAGAATACCAACCCGGCGACCGTACCTAGGTCTGGACGCAGATACGGCGACGTAGATTCATGAAAAAGCTCGCCGACGAAAATTCTGGCCTCACAAAACATTTGGGCGTTGTGATGCACGGACGACGAGGCTGTGCCCGATGGCATAACACAATAATAGCGTCGCCGCGAACGACCTGAAGTCGTCCGCCTGGTGCGGCTTAAGCTATTCTACGAGCGCTAGTAAATCGTTAGAGTCTTCATTTTTCCGACGTATTTCCTCTGTTATTTTTCATTGCATGTGCTCTTTAATGTGGTCATTAATGTGCATGTACTCATTGCATGTCCTCTTCTCTTTCGTGTTTTCTTAGCAGCACTGCGATTATCTTTATTCAGATGGGGGCCTTCACACGGACGCTTTTATCTTGTTACACGTATAACCACCTATCGGAAGAAGCCACGTCGGAACCTTCCCGCTTGAGTGAGAATTTTCTCCTTTGATTGCGCGCACGGTTGAAGTAGTCTACTTGATTCTAGAACTCACGCGGTCACCAACAATGACGCTGCAATCTTCGAAACTGCGCGTGTAAAAGACGACGCGTGTCACAAACCAACGGATTAGTCCACGCCCAGCGTCCGTGCTCGCCGCTATCATCGTACTGCGAGTATTGCTTGTGCTTTTATTTTTCCTTTAGTGGGCACAAGTGAGCCCAATAAAGAGTTCGTGTGTACCAGGTTGTGTTCTGTTCACTTCATCATCACAACCGCGCGAAAATATTTCGTAAGCGTGGATGCCTGGCGTAGTCATTAAGACACTCGCCTTCGGAGCATGAGGACCATGGTTGAAGCACCAGAGTGAAAAGTATTTCTCTCTTTTTGAATTGGGTGCTTCGTCATGTACATGCGCCCACAGCTGGCATGTACTGCACATGTTACGTTTTTGTGTGTGCTCTTTATAAAGAGGGCCGTGTCTGAAAATAAAGATTCCTTGGCTGCACCGTTGACGCCCTATGACACTGTGTTTGAAGTGGTGGGCGAAGCGTCCCGCTAACTACGTGAGCCATTGTCCGCCCTTGTATCAGGCATGGCCCAAATAGAGGCCACGAAGAAAGAAAGTATGGCATCGCCGAGGCCACTTGACACTACGGGCGATGCTTTTCCAAATCGGGCCACCTGGAAAATTGAGTTTACTCTATTTCCTACAGCGACCGGATTGATGAAGCAGCCTAAAGAAGTTCAGGCAGCCACATTCCATGTGAAAATTGGCGAAGGAGTGAGGCGAGCATTCTGTACCTTCAAATTGAGTATGGGGACGAGAAGAAAAACATTGATGAGTTCACAGAAAAGTCTGAAGCCCTCCAGAATCCAGCAACAAATCTAAATTTAACAGTGTGGTTTGCTGGGCCAGTTGGTACATCATGACAAGTCAAGGGTTCCAGCAAGTTTCAAACGTGAGCACAAGAAGAAAAAATAAAACGCACAGGAGAAGCCTGCATTTACAATTGAAGTTTATTAAAAGACGGTATTCCGTAGGCCACATGCGTGTTCACATGATTCTTCTGTTAGCTCTTTACGCATGCCTGGTGGTGTTCAAGGGAATACCATGTTTTAATAAACTTCAGTTGTAAGTCGTCTTGTCCTGTGCGTTTATTTTTTTCTTGTGATCGCGCTTGAAACTTCCTGGAACCCTTCCCTTGTCAACAAATCTAAAGTTTAACAAGTTTTGTTTTCGCTCTAGAGACCAGTAAGAGGGCGAGACTTTCAACCAGTGGGCTATTGACCTTCCAGCCCTCGTTCGGCAATGCTAATTCAAAGATCTATAAGAAAGGCCACTGCTCGAATGATTCTGGGAATCAGACAAGAACATGTAGCAGAAAGGTCTGCCGAAAACTCATTCATATTCCCTAACAACTGAAATTTGCCGGGCAAGATAAGAAGGCGAGCGAGTGAGCGTCCACAACAAGTGGGACGACGACTCCAAGCTGAGCTACGTTTCATTTTATCTGTCGGACGAGGCCAAACTGTGGTTCATCAACCACGAAGCTGACCTTCCTACGTGGTCGGTCTTCAAGACCATCTTCACCCAAGTTTTCGGTCGGCCCGAATGTCACGACTTACCTCGGTGGTGCTTGCAATAATGGATCGGGAGAGAGTGAGACGGGCACGGGATACCGTGGTAGGACGGCAAAAAACAACAAAGTTTATCATGAGCAAAAAGGTAACATAAAAAAGCGTTACAGGACACTGAACAATCCAACAAAAGCCTATTTACATTTTTCAACATCTCAGTTCATATCTAGAACTGCAACAATGTGTTCTAGCTAGGCTTAGATAAGTTTCCAACTCAGTCTGGCCACTATGGGCCTTGCGACAATCGAACGTTCTTACAGCTCGTCGCGACGACTCGATGTTCCGGTTGCGTCAATCTCTCGTCGAGACCGTCGCCGACGTCCTCAGTAGTCCTCCGAGTTCATCGTCGGTTGCCTTCGTCTAGCCTGCTGCTTGCTCTTGTCGCGTGCGTCTCCAGTAGTCTTCTCCGTCCTCGGTCCGTCGAGGTTAGGCCTCACTGGGCCTTGGTCCCTTGCTTCAGGACTCCACAGATGACGGGCGTCTCCTTGACTGGACTGTGGTCGGCAGCCGTCCTGCCGAGAAGAGAAGGGCTGCTGGCGATCTCGGAACTGCCGTATTGAGGGGCGACGGTCCGGGCAGCCTCGCTTGGAGCCTTCCAAGGTCGACGGCCACTCCGCGGGCCTTGCGTTCCGCCACCTCCAGAACCGAGTACCAGCCGCTTTCGCCGCGGGTGCGACGCTTGCTCCTTGGGGGGAGGGGGGGGGCTAGGGGCCCAGGCCTCCCTCCCCCCGAAATTTTGGTGAAGTATGTGTTTTTACCTAAAATAAATAATAAAAATAGGTGTTTTTCTCAAAAAGTCAAGGTTTTCAGCAAGTGGGCCCCCTGAAAAAAATTCCTGGTTACGGGCCTGGTTGCTTGTCCTCGCTCTGTCGTCGAACTCAAAGAATTGTGCAAGAGTTACGACGAGTTGCGCAGGCAACGTCTTCACACCAGATGTCCCTCGGCGCCTGACGACTCTCTATCCAGTCTTGCATAGGGGACGACCACGCTCCTCTGCCATCGAAGAGATCTGCTCGAGATCAAAAACCACGCTCCTCTGCTCTCGAGTTCATCCGTGACGAGGTCGCTTGTCAACTCTCTATGATGTCCCACCTCCCAGACCAACCACACAGTTTGGCACCTACGCTCAGCGACTTCATTCATGACCAGCTCGCTCAAGCTCTTCATCCAGCACGTGAAATGCCGCCAGTCACTGCACCTCTCACGTACGCGGAGGCCGTTGCCCAACCTCGTCAACAGACGCTCCAGCACCGCCTATGTATCCACCACCGCCCTTTTGGCCGCCGACAATGCCGATGCCACACCGGCCGCATATTCCGACCCCCCAGCCGACACTCAGTGCAGTGACTGGCGGCGGTTCAGTCGGAGTCTACTCGGGCCAATGGCAGACCTACGATTACCATCCGATATGTTTTTCCTGTTGTGGTGTTGGTCACGTGGCGCGTTATCGCTGTCGTCGCCCAGCTTCTTCTCCGAAAATTCGACGAGTTCCATCTTTCACTCCTCAGTTTTCCTCTGCGCCTTCCAGCAATCCTTCCTCTTCATTTCGCCCTGATCGCTCATTCGCACCTACCCGCCGCTCACCATCTCCACGTCGTCACTCGCTTTCTCCGACGCGTCGCCATGCTGGACCTACCCAGCAGGAAAACTGATGGCTGCAGTTCCCACGGCACGAACTGCCTCCACGTCGCCATGCACAAGTCCTCGCCCCTCTTCAGCCAACGTAATTGAAGTGTCTGTTGACGGTATCGTCGTCGTGGCACTTGTCGACACAGGAGCCACTGTATCCGTAATTTCCGCCAAGCTGTGCTGCGAACTCCGAAAAGTTCCGGCGCCATTATCCGACCTGTCTCTTCGAACGGCAAACGCAGAAAACATAACACCTCTCGCGGCCTGCAGTACTCGAGTCGACATCCAAGGACTTGTGTATATCGTCGAACTTGTGCTGCCCTCCTGTTCCCGTGAAGTAATACTAGGCTGGGATTTCCTTGCGAATAATAACGCCGTCTTTGACTGCTGTCGCGACGAACTTGAGCTTTCCGCACTTCAGGACGTCGATGCTGTCGAGACCCCCCTACCGTGATATAAACGGTCCGTATCCGACGTCTCTTCTCTGCTTGTGCTTGTGTCGGGCGCCGCTATTTCAGATGGCAATGTTCTCTTTACGCCCTCTGACCTGTTCATTCGCCACAAATGTTCTCCACTGCCCGTTGCTTTCTGTACTCTCCGCAGTGGCGTCACGAAGACACTCGTTCACAACACCCTGGCGTGACATTTACCTTTATGTCATGGTGAATGCCTCGGTCGCGTACAGCCGATCGACAATTGTCACATTTTGGACGCTCCGGCTACTTCACTTTCTACGGACCTCAGCGCTCTCACTTCTGACCCTGCTGTTGGTCAGCCACTCCTCGACGCTTTCCATCGTTCCATCGATGCCGCAACGTCTTCTTCAGAACGAAGCCAGCGGATTAATCTACTGCAGAAGTCCCGCGCTTCTTTTGATAGCCATGCTTCTGGTCTCAGTCGCACATGAACCATTTTTCACACAATTGACACAAGGAGCCATGCGCCTCTACGGCAACGTCCCTATAGAGTCGTTTAAACAAGATCACTCGGAAGGACGTTTACCCGTTACCGCGAATTGACGAAGCCCTCGATTGTTTGCAGGAAGCGGAATGCTTCTCTTCGCTGGATTTGCGTTCTGGATACTGGCAAGCTCCTATGCAATCATCTGACAGACCTAAAACAGCATTTGTCACACCTGACGGACTTATACGAATTTACCGCCACGCCTTTCGCCCTTTCTAATGCTCCAGCCACATTTGACAGGATGATGGACACTATATTACGAGGCCTGAAGTGTAACACATGATTATCCTACCTCGACGACGTAGTTGTCTTTTCCGCCGATTTCAACACCCATTTAAGTCGTCTCGAGCGCGTTCTCACATGCCTCACTGATTCAGGCCGTCAACTCAACCTAAAAAAGTGTCGTTTCGGTGCTCGACAGCTCACCATTCTCGGACACGTATCGCGAGACCCTGCCAAGCTTCGCGCAGTCGCCGATTTTCTGAAACCGAAGAACCTAAAGGAGCTTCTAAGTTTTGTAGGCCTGTCGTCACATTTCCCACGCTTCATTCAAAATTTCGCCTCCATATGTGCGCCCCTGACGGACCTTATTAGTGGCGACAAGGAACTTTCCGCTTGGTCCCCAGCCTGCGACGACGCCTTCACCAAATTACGCCGCCCACCCTCCGCCACTTCGATCCTGCCGCTCCGGCGGAGGTTCACACTGATGCCAGCAGCGTCGGACTTGGCGCTGTGCTCGGGCAGCGAAAAGCAGGGTTTGATGTATGTCATCGCCTACGCGAGTCGAACTCTGACGAAAGCCGAGGCTAACTACTCGGTTACCGAGAAAGAGTGTTTAGCCATTATTTCGGCCCTTGGAAAATCTCTCCCTTACCCGTATGGCCACGCATTTGACGTCGTCACTGACCACCACGCCTGTGATGTGTAGTGCGCTTTCTAAGTGTGTGCCTTTGAAGAATTGCGCGGCACGAAAGGAAAGAAGACGACAAGGAAGACACGACAAAGTGCGCGCGCGGTGCTGCATAATCACCGACGGCGTTGAAGAGCGTCAAGCACGAGGACGTGCGGAGCGACGTTAAATATACAAAAGAAACAGATCCAATGGTCAAGAAACACAGAGATCCCAGGGGCCAATCACTTATGAGCACGGGAGTCTCCATTCAAGCGATGACAAGTTGACCTGAAAGTGAGAAAAAGCCTTGTGCAGAGAAGAGAGAAGAGCTGCAGGGTACGTGGCAAGCAGAAGGTTGGCGCCGGACCGGACGTTGAAGACGGGCAGTCGGGTTGCGGACCCGAGCCTCCAGGGCTTCAACTCCTCCCGCCGCGTTCTCGAGTGAGGAGAGCATAGCCATGGTGCGCGAACCCCCACCCCCCAGGCCTGCGGACTCCGGTGCTGCAGCACCAGCAGTTGGCCTGCGGTCCCTAACTGTGCGTCCAGTTGCCTTGCCATGTTTCTCCTCGGTTCTCAGCGCGTCGCCCAGTAGCCACCACTCCCTCATCATAACCCGCAAGTACGCGTCCATTCCACAAGCCGAAGTCACCGCGGTCTGGTTACGTATGCGTGGGCCAACCCATCGACGTTCTGGTGAGACTGAACACCAATTCTTACACCACTCCGCCCCTCATCTGCGTTCGAACTATGCTTCTTACCTCAAGTTTCTGCACTTTCATTTTATGTGTTGTCCGAAGTGTTGTACTGTTTGCAGCAGGCTCGTAGCCAGAGGAGGAGGGCCTGTGGGCCCGCCACCCCCCCCCCCCCCAAAAAAAAAAAAAAAAATTTTGGTGAGACATGGTGTTGCACGGAAAATAAATTGTTTTTCGCTTTAATTATTAAATGTTTTGTGTGGCTGAGAAACAAACGACCTTGTCCTTCAGTATGCTCTCAGAGGCTCAGCCATAGAGAGCCGTTACCAACCACAAGAAGAACATGCATAACAACACCCTTTGTTGGTTATCACTCTTAAGGACCCTCCTGGACGACTTGCTCGCTGGGTCTTCAAACTTCAGGAGTACGACATATGCGTTATTTACAGATACGGTCGCAACCACACGGACGCTGGCGTCCTTTCTCGCTCACCGGTATCTGATGACGGTGCTTACTTCTCTGCCCTTGAGGCTGCACTTGCATCACCCACCCTACGCAACATGACGGCAGAGCAACGGTAGGATTCCTGCTTCAGTGGCCTCATCGGCATCCTTTCTGATCCCGTCACCTCTTCCCCGTCTCGTGATCTCCGCCGCCAGGCTACCAACTTTTGCATTCGGGATGACCTTCTTTATCGACGCAACTACCTTTCCGACGATCGCAAGTGGCTTCTTGTGATACCCCGCCATCTCGGTGCTGTTATATGCGACTCTTTTCACGCAGACCCATAGTGTGCGCATGCTGGCCTCTTCAAGACACGCTAGGCTTCGACTCCGATTTTATTGGCGCGGCATGTATAACTACGTGCGGAAGTTCATGCGTTCGTGTGCTCAGTGCCAACGACGAAAGTTACCTCCCGGACAAGTCTACCCGTCACAACCTCTTCCCTGCCCAAGTCGACCTATTGACATATAAGGACCGCAACCATCAACTCTAGCAGGGAAACGCTGGATAACCTTTGCGATACACCACCTGACGCGCTTCCTTCGCCGCGAGTGGCGAAACCTAGAGTTTCTTTGATGTACACGTCCCGGACGGCTCCAGACGGCCCCGGACGCCGGCGCTGCATTCGTTATTCTTTCTCGGGGACCGACCGGCAGCACCGCCCTCTGGTCTGGGACCGCTCAAATGCATGTTCGTTTTTCGCGTGCCCGGCGGCCTGCGGACGGCCTGGGAATGTCCGAACGATTTCTTTCTGGCAGCTGGCAGAAGACGGCGCGGTGCGTCACGTGTGCGGCCATCTTAAGTTCGACACGGGAAATTTTCGAGGTGCTCTTGCTCTCTCTTTGCTTTTCTGTCCGCTTCTCGCACGTTTCCGGATTTCGCATTGTTTTGGCAACCATTTCTTGTCGTCGGCGTTACGAGCCGGGTCGAGTATGTGCGTATTTCTGAAGGTCTGGGAAACGCGCGGCGCTCGCCAGAAAAAAAAAAGACAGCGACAGAACGCCCACGCGCGTCTTCGATGCGCGCGCGCTCCAGCAGTTTACTTGGTAAGCTGTGCCACAACGCCGACAGGTATCAGTCACGATCTAACCGCCGTTGTGGTCGGAATTGGGTCGGTGCTGTGGCTGGTGTTGCAGCCATAGACGAAGCAGACGGCGTGGCAGACACAATAGCGGATCCTAGTGCGCAGCACGCAGTGCGCAGACGGCCCAAGGCCGCTCGGGCGGCTCGGGACTCTTGGATCATGTGATAATGGCGCCACGTGACGTATAGCATCTTCGACTGGTCGTTTGACAGCGCTCTGACTGTGTTTGAAACTGTTGAATTCAACAGCTTTAAACCTTTTCAACGAGAGTAAGCAGGTATGCAAGTCATGTTTCTCCTTCCTGATCATGTTTCGACCCGATAATGTCAGTAGCAATGGTTAGTTGCTATATTATATACTTTCTTTCAGCGCCTGCGGAGCACTCAAAAACGACCAGTCGAAGATGCTAGTAGTTACTTATGAGCCGAGGCGTTCGCGAGCCGCCGGCGACTGGTCCGGAACGCGTCCAGGACTTGGTAAATCGAAGCAGCTCTTAGATTGCGCGCGCGCTTTACTAGAGCGCGTGCGGCGAAGTAGGAGGAACCGCAGCGGATGACGCGCAGCCAACTCCGCCTCTGGCGCTGATTGCGCTTGCCCGCTTGGTGGTACGAGGAGCGCGGCCACGCGCGCCGTGTTACCTCTAACAGTGGCCGTGCCTGTACGTCATGTAGGACTATGGGTGAGCCTTTACTTCTTCTTCTTCTTAGGATGAATTTGTCAACGGTCTATAATGCTTGTCGACAAACACGCACAGTAGCAGATAAGGTAATTCAACGCGCGAGCCACAAGCTTTTCTGCTGAGACGTGGCACGGTATAGCAAAAAGTGCTAACAAAATCCACTCAACTGCACATGGAGCTCACGAAATACTTCTCGTCGCTTCCGTCTCCGCAGTTGTCCGTCTTGTCGCAGGAGAAGCCATCCCAAATGCATCGCGAATTGGCGCACGTGAACGAGCCGCCCTTGCAGTCATCCTGCGTCGCTGCGCGCACCACAGAACTTTAGCGTAATATATTCATACAGGAGAAACAACAGCGCTACTCCGAAGATTCATGAAGGGTCACTGAGGGGGATCAGTCAAGAAACAATAATAACAATTTCTGAACTTTTATCCTCCATGCCTTTCGTTTGCTTTTCTCTCTTTCTCTGAAGCTTTACGTGTGAAAACCACGATATCATTATGACGCAGGCCATAGTGAGGGTCTCCGGATTATTGTGAGCTTTTGTGCTTTTTTAACGTCAAGATAAAAGAACTCACGTGTTATTGCATTTCGTCCCTAACAAAATATGGCCGCCGTCGCTGAGAATGTCACACGCGGTCGCGTGCTCAGTGCCGGAATAATAATCTATGCGTTAATGGGGCTATAGCCCAGGGCCCCCATCAGTGTAGGTTGACAGACGCATATCGTAGAAAGAAAAAGGAAACCTAAAAATAGTTTAGATAGTGATGTTTGTTTTCCGCAGCATTCGATAAGAGGGTTATACGACAATAATGACGACGTCAGTGAGGCGAAACACGCACTTATCGTAGCACACTCCTATCCCCATACAAAGACGGTCATCTTGGTGGGTTACGGTGCTTCTCTCTTAAAAGCACACTCTAAGAAAAGATCGAGTAAAAAGGGCGTCTTTTTGTCCCACAACAATAATCGTCATCTGGCTTGCTTGCGTTTCCTTTCTTGAAAACTCGGCGCTGGCCACTTTCCTTCCAAGAATGCTATGTCACGCTGATAGCGCGCATGTTGTTCGTGACCAAAAGGAAGGCAAAATAAATGACGATTATTGTTGTGGGACAAAAAGACGCCCTTTTTACTCGATCTTTTCTTAGAGTGCAGCCTTCAGCAGACGAAGAAAACGTGTGGCGGGCCCCACCATTTAGTGTTTTTCGCTCATTCTTTCTTTCTGTTGTCAGATGTCGTAAGCACCTTCTCCCTAATCCTGCTCGGGTCTCTAGAGCTCTAACAAGTGCTATTGAGCAGTGCTGACAACGAAACCAGTGCGGCGTTCGACGCTGCTGGACAGGAGAACCACTCTGCATGCCACATTCGCAGAAGTGGTACCGGAGTGCTCCCTACTTGAAGTAACGCAGAATGGTAAATGCTTTTGTATTATTGAGGCTATTCAGGGGCGCTAGCTGCACGACCAGTGGTGGCCTTGTAGACGTGTTCATGGGTGCTTTAGCCAAAGGATGCACACATTGTTCCACTTCGCGAGATACTGACTCCTGGTATTTCGTTTCACTACGTAATTTTGTAGGGAAGCGACAGCTTCTGTTAGTAACTATGACATGAAAGACCAGACTATGGCAAGGCTGAAGAGACGCCAGAAGTCTCTAAGGAAAAGCAACACATGGTAGTAATTTTCAGGATTCCCATGAAATAAAAGGAAGGGACCGCTTCCAAGAGCCTATGAAGGACGGTTTTATAGTCGCTGGTTCTTACGTTTTAATTGCTGATTGGCCAGCTTTCTTGAACCAGACAGTGAGAGTAGAAGGTAGCCAATCACATCACTTCATTAGTCTGCACCAACCGTATTTTAGCTGTAAAGCTCTTGGATCTGGTGCTTTCCATAACACATATAGGCCTGACTGGCTGCCCAGGCGGCGCTGCGAAAACGGTGCTAAAAAGCGCCCCCTACGACAAGTTCTTTGGTTTCGAGTAGTCAGACAGGCGGCCGCATGCAGCACTAAGCTCAGATGCGCAATGGAGCCGCCGCTGTCGGTTGTGCTGCGCTTTGGATCTCGGCCAGTTTCTGGCGTGGCTGAGTTCTTCAGGCCAAGCAATCTGCGTAACCGCAAGAAGCTCGTCAACGTCAAGTATGTTTACGACGTGCAGGAGATTGAAGGAACCATTTCGGCGCGCTGCAACTCGCAAGTGCAGCGAATCTCATACGACGTTGAACTCGAGTTAAGTTTTACGAGGCATGCTCGCGCGATTAACGGCAGTGCATAAACGAAAAGATTGCTGTTAAGAAAGCCGACATGATTTGCATTACACGACGACATTACACGACGAAACGGAATCAAGAAAGGTCCAGTGACGAAGGCTAGCCGTCGGCGGCCCGAATGAGCGCATTCGCGTCGTGTGCCGTTTTCTGCCGCATTCAGTCGCAAACACACTTTTTCCCCATGCACGGTCGTAATTTTAAACATTTGCTTCTAGGGAATTCGTCAAATTCTGTCAGCGTGCGGTCGCGGTCGAGAAGCGACGGCGCGCAATGTTTACAGCCGGCCGCTGTAAGCTGCCGGAAAAATCGTAGGCACATACGCAGGGTGACTCATGTCATCGTTTTTCTCGTTTCGCACGAAATGCCGGCTGCATATCCTCGTGATCGCCGTCGGCAGCCACGGCGTGCCGTCTGGACTGCACACAGGGAATTATATACATATATAAACGCGTGCACGCACGTACGAAAAGTAATCAGAACGTTACGTTGCAAACCACGTTTTGCTCGCGTACTCACTTCACGCGTCGGACGGCACGTATCCAGCGGTTCCGTCGCTCCACTTCGTACGGCTTTCAGGGGAACCAGTAAAACCGCACATTAGGATCCTTAACCCCATGTTCGAGGCAATTAACCACGCAACAATAACGGCGGCGACCGCGCTTGGGGCCGCGCGCTGCTCAGAGCCGTCGCCCAGACCACTTGCTTTCGGCACGGTTTGTTGAAGCAGGGATCGCTCGTCAAACATGTCAGACTCTGCAGGCATAGCGGACAAGTTCCTGCGTGCGTTTTAAGCACTTTTTGAGCCTGAAAACTAGGCGCAAAATTAAGTAAAACGCTTAAAGCAACTGAGAACTGCGTAACTCGCCGGTCGGCGTGCATTTTTGACTACCCAAGCAACTCCGGCGCACGCCACCAGGCTCCGCCACAGTACTCAAAACTCCAGCGCGTCAGCCCTATAGCAGGGCAGCGCGAAAAAACATGGACGAAGAAAGGGAAGTACACAGGACGGGCGCCAACTTAAACTGTAATTCAGAAAGTCAAAGCAGCCCTATATGAATACACATCATCCAGACACGTGCCTAAAAAAGATACAGTATCAAAAGACTACAGTATAAAATCCAAACAAGAAACCTTGACGATAGCGATATACGGAATAACAATGATGAGCGTTTTTTTTTCTTTTACAAGCCATACATAACTCTACAATGGCATGTGCAGACACTGGAAGCTGGTAAAAAGCGCGCTGTTCAACAGGACTACTGGGCGTGATTACGCAAAAGCATCTAAAAATGGCAGCTCCTTAGGAAACAAAGCATGCTTACGCATTCGTCAGTACTAACAATGAAGAACGCTTCTACTTCTTCCCTCTCCATTTTGTCCTTTGACTCGTACAAGATGACCGTCTCCTTAAAATTCGGCGTACACCCGCATCGCCTACAGCGTATATATAGGTGGCCACCCGTGCTGGAACGAACTGCTAGTCTGTGCTCCCGCGCTCTCTTATTGAAGCAGCGTCCCGTCAGTCCTAACTAGCAACCGCCACAGGACAGCGGTATCTTTCTACACCACATCTGTTTAACACTCAGTGGAGGGATCAACGTGCTGTTTGCCACACGACATGCGCCTACTTTGGTGCAACATTGGCCAACTTGCAAACACTGGCAAACTTTGGCGAACTTGCGCGGAGCGGAAAAAACCGTTCTTGGCCCGTAAAGATTGGCAACTTTCTTCACATTGCGTGACACGCGATAAATGTAGGCATAGGCGTATCTAACGGGGGGAGATACGCCTTCCCCCCCCCCCCCCCCCCCCACTTTCGACAGTGGTCATTGTCGGCTGCAGACTGGGAAACAGGTGATGCCATGTTTTACTTGAACGCACCAATAACGTAATTATGTCATAAAACTAGTCCTACGATTCCGCTGTGACGACTATTCTTCGTGTGTAATGACCACGCACTGTCGGCTCTCTGCGGGCTGCCTATTCTACACTTCCGCGCCTTGCGCTCGAGCATTGCAGAGGAGGCTATCGCTCAGCAGGGGCTCTATAACAATGCACCAATCTGTCATGATCTTATTTTGTTCTGCCTGGCCTAAAATTTAAGTACTAGGCGACGCAAGTACGGCCGGGAACCAGTAAACGTTTTACAGCCCGATCAAACGTTCTCCTTTTACAAGAAATTCAGTTTATTTCTTTGAAAACGAATACCATTGTCACTGCTCCATATTCAAGCTGCTGTGAGTTGGTGAGTGTGCGGAAGTGTCGCATATTTTAGTTGTGCCTAGCCAGGAGAGCTAAAAGAGATCCCCACTTTATTCTCCGATTAGTCTGCTTCACCTTGGTTATCATATAGCCTGCAGCGATAGCGGCAGCTTGTAACAAGGCAGTGGACTCAGCACATTGAAAAGCCGAGCTTTCAAGTTTGCCCTGAAACTTGATCTACCTCACCAGGGAGGTGATTAGCGTCCACGGTATTCTGGGCTAAGAAGCCTGTCTACCTGCAGAGGATTGTGTCTGTTCCTAATAATGTTTATTTCTCTCTCTACCTCTCTTTCAACAAGGATGAGTTCACCGAGAGTTGTATATGCGCAAAAACAGCTCAACATCGTTATATTACAACTGAAAGTATGCATTACACACGCATGAATCCATCTCACCCGCTGCTATAAGCAGCCGCCGCCAATGTGATTGGCGGGCAGCGTTCTTGAATTACGTTCGGAATGCGACACTGTCTGGCTATTGAAAAAAAAATGTTATTGTTCGGCATGGTAATGCGCTGCTTATTGTGCACACTTCATTTTAACGCCGCGAGTTTTCGCAGACTTGTGACGTCGCGTAACAAGGAGGCGATTTTATGGCACACCGAAAATTTTTAACGAATAGCGAACAACCAATGACCAACAATACGCCATATTGAAAATAGTTTATTATTTTTTTACGTAGTCATGCGTAAGTGCTAATTACGCGGTGAACTAGAGCTGTGCACGGGCCGTATTTCCGAGCCCGAGCCCGGCCCGGGCCCGCTGACTTTGTCGAAGGCCCGCCCGAGCCCGACGGCAAAGGGCTGCGAGCCCGCCCGGCCCGGCCCGACGTACGAAAACACAATCCCGGGCCCGGCCCGGCTTTTTGAAGGTTCGCTGCGAAAAGAAAACATCGTTTTCCGGTAATTTGGCATTTTATTGAGCATATCAAATATGATCAAACGACACACGACGAACAGTCTCTATTACACAGATTACAAATTACAAGTAGACGGCCTCATGCCAGCAACAATAGAGTTCGCTCGCCAAAGCCGTCACGTCGGTCACGTGTATGGGGTATGCCGATGCAAGCGTCAGATTGCACGAAGGCGATCTACGTCGGGTCGCTCGTCGCTGTCGCATGCATTTTCACTCATATGGGATTCGGCCTTAAATCTAACGCGAACAGTCGCGTGGCGCCGTCACTAGCTCAGGTGGTGTTACTTCTCTGTTTGTCGGAGTGCAACAGAGGCAGTGCATTACCTGCTCCCCTTTTGTTTAAAGTAGCAAATGGAAAGGAAAAGCGGTAAAGGGCGGTCGCGGGAAAGGCGCTGTATGCATGCTGGAAAATAATTCCCGCTCATTCTTTATATTTCGGGCTTGAGTCGGGCTTTGCGGCGGGCCCGAGCCCGGCCCGATAAAACTCCAAGTAGGTCGAGCCCGGCCCGGGCCCGAGGTGAAAATACGTCGGCCCGCCCGAGCCCGGCCCGCGGGCCGGGTCGGGCTCGGGCTTTCCGGCTACCCGGAGCCCGTGCACACCTCTACGGTGAACCACTTACGCGCCATTTGTTGCGCCGTGTTACGAGCAGCTGCTGTTACCATGACCCAGAAGATTTCGATCAATCATTAACAGCTAACGACCTACACGGAAGGAAAAAAATGTGGGGTGGTTTAACGTTGTAATCGCCAAAGAAAATTTGAGCTTACACAGTTTAAGTAGGCTATTTACTTTGAGGAACCGGAGGGGAGGAGTAAAGGGCCACTTCGCCGCTTTCGCGTCCACCCCCCAACCAAGCTAGGAAAAGTAGGAGGGCAAGGAACGACACGTAGTAAATAAATTCGTGGTCATTTATAATAATATAGTATACACAATCAGCTCAATGTTGTTTCCATAAATATTAATCGACTGAACTTGGTATTCTTCTTTACAAAGGCTTTATATTAGAGGGCTCTAACAGTAAAGAAATTGGCACTCGGCTTATTCTGAAGACTCATGCGAAGTACCTTGCTTTGTCAGCCACATGTCTTGTTTAATAAGTCAGAATTTAAGGTACTAGAATGATAGCAGGTTCTTCATACTCACCGTATTAACAACGCCAAACTGAGACTGTGAAGCTTGAAGATGGAATGCTCAGATGAAGAATAGGTTAAGTGCGGCTTTACTTTTTATACCTGACGGTAATATTTCCAAAATGTTATTAAACACTGCTGTGTTGCCGCGGTACAGGGCGGCCCAGCATGCAAGATCTATTTGTGCGGATCCTTCCTTGATTTCAGACAGCAGTTTTGAAAAGCAAATCATCCTATCATCTATATGAAAATGAAAAAGTCACGTCATATTCAGAGGAAATGTAGTTCTCTCTCACGCGGACCCCGATAGAATAAGGAATGAAGAAAGAAACTACGACTTTCGTTGGTTTGGCACTGTATATTTTCACTAACGTTTCATCTGGTGGACCAGACTTTAGTCTGGTCCACCAGATGAAACGTTAGTGAAAATATACAGTGCCAAACCAACGAAAGTCGTAGTTTCTTTCTTCATTCCTTATATATATATATATATATATATATATATATATATATATATATATATATATGGAAGACAGAGTGGGCGACGCCAGCCCCCCCCCCCCACTCACGAATGAGTTGATACACCATTGAACGTAGGGCATTACATACACTCGTCTTTTTTTTCCGTACTGGATGGCTATGTTTCCCATTCCCTTTCAGAATCTGAAGGACTCGTTCACATCGGAACGGTAGCCGGCATTGTTCAAGCGTTCCTCCTGGAGTGCGAGGCTTTCTTCAACCTTTTCTCCAGTGCCGAGCGACAACACATAGACACGATTGCCCTTTTTGTGAGCTTGAAATGTGCACTTTCATGTGGCAACAAAGCCTTGCTAGCTCTTGGTGTGTTCATCCAACATGCGTGGTAGCGCGTAAGAAAATAGATGCAAATGTGCGGTTTTAAGGTCATTGGAAGCCAGGAAAAACTTATCACTAATAGCTGAAACCTGGCGGTCAAAAACAGTACTACTGTGGGCATTAACGAACACTAAGCAGTCGTCGAGATATCTAAGTACTCGCACCACACCAAGTGAAGAAATAGATGTGTCAAGTCAACGATCAAGAGAGGCTAGAAAATTTTCGCTTAACACCGGGGCGACCAAAGCGCCTATACCAATCCCTTTCTTCTGAACATAGTACATACGATCGTGGCTTATAACGGTGGCGTTCAAGCAGACGTCCAAAAGCTCTAAAAATGTACAGTACTCACACCTGCCTCGTTCCCAAAAGCAACCTCGCCGTTGTGCTCAATACACTCTTTCACCGCACAGTAAAGTTCGTTATATTCTCTAGAATCAAATAGTTCAACATCCACGGAAAAGGCTTTTGTGTCAGCAGGCAGAACGTCCTGTAAAAGGATTTTATGTCTTGATTAAATTTGTCCTGAGCTTGACATCTTTAATCTGGGCTGCTGGCGGTTTAGACGACATATCCCAGAATAAGACGGATCATATCTCTTCTGTGCTAGCTGGGAAGTGAGATATACTATTTTCGCGTACAGTCGCAATCTTTCGAGAGTGAAGACGGGAGCGCGCGGCTTTCCAAGCTCCCAGGGCAGTTGAGCGGCGGCAGCGAGAAGCATTGCTCGTGCGCAGTGCGTGCGAAAAGCATTGCTCGTGCGCAGTCCGTCCGGCGTGCGAGAATTCTGCCGTCGTGCGCATTGCGTCAGGCAAGCAAGTGCGTGTCGTCTGCTGCACGCGTACTGCAGTAGGGAAGCCATGTGCTTCGAAGTGGTAACAGTGTTGAACCTTCCACTCGATCCACTAATAAACTTGAAAATATGGTCTGCTGGCATTCTCAAGGTCATCGTTGACCTGTTGATAGGCGCTCTCCCCGACGTGCCTTTTGTGTTCCAGCATGACGTAGCGCCGGTGTAAGAAGTTGTAAAAGAGCTCATAGAAAATCGTAGGATCGCTTTGCTCTTCTGGTCAGCACGAACATTTGTGAAAATGTGTGGGAATATACATAAAAGGAGCGATGGTGCGACACCCTGTTTACGCGGCGATTGCGGACGATGCGTTCGTGAAGAGTGGGAGAATTTTCGAGCGCATCGTAACTTTGTGCCAGCGCTGTAGTCGTCACTGCCCTGTAGAATGGCAGCAGTGCTTTTACGAAGCTGGACATGACAAAATGCTAACATAATAGGAAACGAAATTGTTCCAGTATATACTTCCTTAAACGTGTCAATCTTCTGTGAAACGTGCACCAAATAACGCTTCGGATGTCTGTGTTTCTTTGCCTGTTCGTTGTACGCGTGCAATAACAGGAGAAAGAAAAAGACGAAAACTATAGGTAACACGCAGAGCGTAAGAAGCATAACGTTTGAATTGAAAGCATCGAAATTTTTGTAGCTGTCATAATGCGGTCACCGCCAAGGGGCGAAAAACAGCTAGCAGACGACATTCAGGCACTCCGGTGACGTGATGCGCGCACATACTGTGACGTGTCACCTAACGACGCTAGTAGTAAAGCCTGTGTTCACTTTCAAAAAGAATGCGACTGTACTTGAAAGAACAATCACACTCAAAGAACAATCACGCTCGCACACACTAAACTTCCAGCCTCAATTTTTTTCTTTTAATGATCAGATATTATTACGCGCCTTTTGAGTCATAAAACGTCAGTCATAAAAGCAGTATTATGTTTTTAAATCGATGAATTCTGTTTAATACCGTGCGTTAGGAGATTATCGACCTTTTGTTTGACAGTCAGAACTGTTCCTTCGACGAATTTGACGACAGATGACCTCCTCATAACCTGTCAATTGTGTTCGTCATGCGTCCTCCAGTGCCAATTTTGGTATATACAAGGGTAAGGACACGACCAAGAAAGCGCCTACGCGTAGGCGCCTGGATGGACGGACGGAGAAGTGGTAAGTGCCTTTGGTTCGCTAAGAAAAGCTTCACATTTAAGACACACGCCGGAAAGTGATTCTGGCGGCGAGGTCGACATGACAGACAGCATGCGAGCGGCAAGCGGGATTCTGCACTTCTGCAAGCCGTTGATGCCCTGCGGCGCTACGCGGGCACATATTCGAAAAAACAGGCGTTGGCTGCACTGTCGGCGTAAGAGCAAGACATAACACCAACTCTCATCAAGAAACGTCAGACGAAGACCGACTTCTTCAAGGTAGCATGAACCAGACCGCTCTAAACAAAAGCTTACTTGAGAGCATGCGTTATTTTTAGACCGCGAGTCTCTACTAATAAAATACTAACACCAGAAACGAACTGGGAAGCTATGGTGTTTTAAATTTAAATTTTTAAATACCAAAACCTGGATTTAAAAAAAAATTGCATTATAACTGCATTATAACAGTGTTTCCTTTTTGTTGCTGCAAGCATCACACCGAGGCATGACTGTATTGCCTTTATGCAAGTGTGTTCATTTCGGTTATTAAATGGCGGGCACTCCAGAAGAATAAACGACGATGGTGATGATCATCATGGTGAGGTTTTTGCTAGTAGTCTTCGTTTCACTGAAAACAAAAAAAATGCGCCGACGCCACTTCTAACGCAACATTGCAGCCTTGGCTGGACGGCCATGCCAAATATGACACTCATGACAGACAAGGCAAAGTGAAAAGATAAATCCACCTGGCGCCAGTAGTCTTCATTCCCGCGCATAAATGATAAAATGCTACAGCTAACTATAGGTATCTCAAGGTACCTCGAAGCACAGTTCCACAGAGCAGTTCTCTACTTGCCGCCTTCTCATTCAAGCACATAAGGCACGCTCTTTTACGTAAACTATGTTGAGTGTGACGGCAAAGCGTAGTGGGCAGAGTGATGCGGCGTGCCACGTACTTTTGTTGTAGCCGGTAATTACGAAGGCGACGAGCTCTCCCGGTTCGTAGTACTGTGTCGGGTTGATGTACATCTGCACGTTGAAGGGAACAGTCGTCTCGTACGAACGCAGGTCGCTGCCGCACACGGTCAGGTGGTTACGACCGCCTTCCCCCGTGAACTGAAAAACACCGCAGCAGGCAGTCTTACACTTCGGCACTCGTTACGTTATATAGTAACGCAAGCAAGGAAGACACCAACGCATATGCTTTGTCGTCACCGTCAATAAAGTGAAGGAAACCAGAGGGATGCACAGGTACACTTTTCGCTTCGGCTATTTACTTTTCGAGCATACATAACAAATATAATACACACAAAAGGTACTGTCATCAATATTACATCGCTAATGGCTTATTCGATATTCAACATCGCTAAGTAAGAGTCCAAATCACAAACTAATTTCGCTTCTGCACGTAAAAGACAATAAAGTCCGAATTCACTTCTTTTGTGGCAGTTGGCGTCCGGTGTTGCACTCGACACTGGCTGGAGCCCTCGTAGCATAGCCGGGGGAACGACTTAGAACCAGGGACCGGAGCGTAGCCGATGTTGGTTCTGTCCAGCTCGAGTCGCGTACGTCTTCCTTTCGCCCAAGCCAAGGTTCGACTGCCCAGAGCTCTAGGTCGTCTTCTTCGAAATCCCTCTCCCGAGATTCCTTGGGGTCAATTGTGGGAGAGGAGCCTTTCTTCCTGCCGCTCCGGTGCGCACGGTGTTTACATTGAACTTTGCGCGGCGCCGCGTGTATCCGAAACATATCCCCTAGGATGGCTGGGGCCCATACTGCGTCGCTATTGGCCGGAGATGGTCACGTGACCTACACGCACTTCTGGGATTTTTTTTGTTTTTGTTTGTTTTACGCCAACATGGCGGCGTCCATAAGCGAAGCCGCGCCCGCCGTAGAGATGACGCCGATATGTTTGGGCTTTTGGGACGGCGGCGTTTATGTCCAGTGTCGGCGGGCGTGGAAGACGCGGCACTTGTACGCCTTCGGATTTTAGCTGTTTTAAGGTAAGTAGTTGTCTTACCTGTGGTATTTACGCTGCGGTCTTCTGTTCCGCGCGTAATCTACATGTGTTTCAAAGTTGCAGTCTTTTGTGACGGGGTGCTGCTTCTTGCTATAGACCTTGTGAGCTGGTATGGTGGCGCTACTGCTCTCGCCCTCTATCGGGCTAGCGGCGCACTGTTAGGATTGTCGCCTACGGGCCCGACTGCATGTTTCAAGGCGGCGGCTACGGTTGCGGCGGCCGCTGTTCTCCAAGAACGGCCGCCGTAGTTCTTTTTTTATCTGTCTGCGTGTGTAAATACGCTGTGCTAACTTATCTTTATTTATGTTTTTCTTCCTGTCTGAAAAACCTCTCAAACTACAGCCGTTTAAAGCTGCCGAAAAACCAGCATGCAGCGACTCTTGTTAACGTAAGCATTCAAAAAAACTTCGTCCCCTATTCGCCTCAAGCCATTCGAGGAAGACAGGCCCCTCTCAGTCATTCTTTTCGCTGAAAACCGAACTGCGAGCCCTACCAACAAAAAAAAAAAGAAAAAGCCGACAAAAGACAGCTGTTTGCGCCGGAAACAAGTTCTTTTCCGTCTCTTGGACACCACGCGGGGAACAGTAGACCACCCCCACCCCCCCACCCACACACACACACAAACACGCTCACAACGCACGCACACACACAGGCGAGCGAGCGCACACAAGCGAGCGCCCATCAGTTCGTCTGGTTGTCGTCTGCTATAGGAAAGCGCATCGCCAGCCACGGCCGCCAGCCCGCGCGTGAACGTGAGGACAAGACGCGACGATCGTCTGTTGTTCTGCGGTTTCCGTAGGATTGAAATTGCAATAACGTGTGTTTCAAAAGGAGTTCTTGGTCGCTTGGTACGAAGTTGCACGCGAGTGGTCAGTGTGTGGTCTGAAAGAAGAATTGATGTGCGCGACGGAATCTTCCGACATTATTGGGAAATGCAGAGTGCAATCGAAAACCGAGGACTACGCCGAACGAATGGAGGCGAGCTTTTGATTTTTCAGTGCTCTACGTGTGCTGAGCCATACCGAACTGTTTTCGTTCTCAGCGAAGAGGAAGCGGCAAATTTGTGTCTGATTCCGCACCGGCTACCCCTGCTCGCCGCTGGCTGGCAAGAAATCACGCGTGAGAGCAGGAGACGCAGACAGGCCCATTGCCCCTCTAGGTGGCCGTTGTCAGCCTGCTATCTTCCTATTTCTTTGTGACCTTGTAAGCTTGTGTATACATTTAAAATAAATAATAAAAGGCGAAAAAAAAAAAACGCACGAAAGTGGGGACACTTATGTACGGAATTCGAGGCGTTGCTTACGCAGCCCCGCACAGCTGCGGTAGAGTTGTCTTTCATTTTCGTCCGACTTCTGAGGTAACCCGCAGAATTTTAAAGCTAGTTGCTTCCAAACGGTGTTCCTACAGCTCTTGTGCTAGCCATGCACGCAGAAGTACGAAAAAGTACCGGACTACTGCGACGTTTTTACGTCCTTTCGGCGAGGAGCCCTGCGTTTCTACCGTGACTGCGCGCCCGGGAGCAACAAACGACAATCCTAACTTTTCAGCCGCGGGCGTCAGGTGGCGCTGCCTGTTCGGTTCAAAGCTGCAGCGCACTAGGCCTATACCGCACGTTCACCCAAGAGTCCTTTGTCATCTTTTTCTTACGACGCGATGCACCGCCTTCCAGCTAGATAGTACCACTGCTTATGAAACGCATAGTAGCGGTTGGAGCCTTGGCGTTCTCTAGATACAAGTATACTCATTTAGGAAGGACACTGAAATGCGCATAGCGAGTGCTCCCCCCCTCCCCCTTTTTTTTAACACAGACTAGTGGGATGCTGTCAACATTTAGCAGTAAAAAATACACGGTGAAGATAAATCGTCTTTCGAAAATAGTAACTTAGCCTGTCCGATTATCTCTTCGCCAATCCGTAAAATTTCAAAGCCTTTGATCACTCTATCACATTAAAAGTAGGGAGCGCAGTTCTCCTTCTCATAGACTGATGGTTAAGCTAACGTCCAAAAAAGTTTTGTGCTGTTTTGAAAAATTGAAATAAGAAGCAGTAAACGGTACATGCCAGCTTCAATGCATATCTCTGTCATGTTGAATCAGACATGCAGTGCAAGTAGTAGTGTCCACTGTTGCCCATGCAACATGAATATTGAGAAAAAAAAAGTGTATTATTGTGAAACAAAAGTTGGTTATTGAATTCAAAAACATAATTGGACAGTACAGACACGCATGACATTTGCAGACACAGTTATTAGAAATATTGTACACATTCCTTTTATTACTGTCACTGAACATATTACACATGAGTGCTGCTGATACAGATATGAGAAATGAACTGAAAATATGTTTTGCATGAAAAAAAGAACTGCGAGGAAGCATAGTGAAATGACACACAGTATGAAAAGACAAAAGGAGACAGACATGTGCACTCATAAATAAAAAGAAACGCTCTATATTTCATGCACTTCTGAAAATGAAATAATTTGCGAGTCAGTGCACACGTCTGTCTCCTTCTGTCTGTGCCATTTCGCGCCGTTTATCATTTCGCTGTGCTTCAAAACCAACTAGCCCACAAACAAGCATTAACTGCAGGAAGCTTTCCTAGACTGTGACATGTTTTGAAAGAAATGACTGTGAGAGAAGAATACTTCACAGTGCATGTTATCCAAGACATAATGTCATGACCACATTGAAAGGACACTTCCGGGACCCTATTTAAAATACTATGTTAGACGACAAGGCTGAAGATCTTTTACTTGAAGCAGGATTAGAACACCACAATACGTGAAGCGGTGTTAAATTTTGGAACAAACTGTGTGTTCTAATACCTTGCAGAGATGCCATAAAATTGCACCAGAGCACCATTTACAGAAAGACGTGCTCTTACCCTTTTCTTAAATAGTGTGTTCCCTCGTCCGGTTGATGCAAATGCATGGTCCACCCGATGTAGCTTTCTTTATGGTCTGTCTGCAGCTTAGAGTTAGTCTTAATCGTTCTAGTAATTTTCTGCGTGGTATCATGTTGTTCAGCAAGCATCAACTCCCCCAAGAAAATGTTTTTGAACATCAGTCTTGCCTTGGAGGTAGCACTAGGCATACAATACAGCTTGGTAAGCACAGATTTGAACCTGAAAATCTGATTTATTTATTGATTTATTTGTTTGTTTGTTTGTTTGTTTGTTTGTTTTAGTTATCTCGTACGTACTGTCGGTCTTGGGCAGGAGTGAATATAAAACGATGCAAGAATAAATGAAACAACATGAGAATACATAAGAGAAATTGTCGTGTACGGAACCTTACTGCTGCATGTGACAGCACTCGGCACTGCACACGACAAAGTAAATGTTAAATGGCATAGCTAGTTTATCAAAAGCAAGCAAAGAATACTATTACACACCTAGTTGATCAGAAACAAGAAAAAGAGATATGAGAGGAGAAATCACAGCAAGCAGTACGAGATTGTATCTGAAAAAATCACATACACAGCATCTTAATGTCGTCGCGTATGACAAGTAAGGAGTAAAAAAACACAGCTACTTAAAGGGACACTGAAGGCAAATAACAATTTATGTCAGAGTGAAAGCCCAATGTATGACAACTTCTAAAACGGCAATATTAACAACAGCAGTGCCCTACTTACCGAGCAATTAAGCTAAATGTATCACATGATGAGCGCCACGAGTGGGATATTTTCGAAGTGATCCCGATGACGTATGGAAGTCGGCCTACAATAAATCACTAGTAATCAAACTAGCAGCAGTAAAAAAAGAACATTCCGAGCATCAAAAGACGTAATAAAATGCCGTTTGTTCGTTTCTGCTTGATTCATGGAAAACAAAACCTCCGTGGCGTTGCCATGGGGAACGGCGCGCGTGGTTCAAAGGTTCCGTTTTCGCCGAACTGCGCCTCGCCCGTCTCAGTGGTAGTTTCGGGATCGCGTACTGCCGTGCGTGTTTTGCGCGCTCGTGAAAGTCGCTCTGACAGAAAGTTCGACAAAATGCCGCATGCGTGTGATATTGCCGGATGCCCGAATGGTGCACAACGCCAGTGCTGCAGCAAGGAAACCGCTGTGTCTTTTCACTGGGTGCCGCGGAATGAACCCTAACGCTCGAAGTGGCTTAGTGTCATGCCATTGCGCCAGTGTGCTAAACAGTCAAAACCTCTGCGTGTGTGCTCGCTGCACTTTCGTACTGAGGATTACGAGACGAACCGCAACTTGGTGAAGGCTTTGAATGTGCCCATCCGAGCAAGTCTTTGCCGCAGCGCCGTTGTTGCTACTGTGGGTCCCGCTACTTCCGCTCGGCTGCTACTAGTGTCGGCGGCCGCGCAGTAAAAGCGGGCAACGTTGGGCATGGCAGCAGTGACGTATGAAAGTCGAATTTTCGGGCGGGAGATTTGAAGCGCGCTAACGCGATGCGGACCACTAAAAACGTGATTTTATTTCAAAATAAGCACTTCCTTGGCACAAAAGCAGCACTACGAGGTTTCTGGACCGCTATTTCAACAATCAACGTCGACTTAATATTTGCCTTTAGTGTCCCTTTAAAACAAAAAAGAATTACCGCATATGACAAGTGTAAGGAAAGCCGCGAAAACTATTAACGGGAACAACCGAATGCACTCAAGAAAAACCAACTAATTCGGCATTGAGACACCTCGGCAGGCAGATCCTTTGAAATATGGGTACTACTGCGAATGAACATGTTTTGTGCCGATATCGCTGACCTTCATTGGATGAAAGGCCCACGTTTGCCACTTCTGTACTGTTGGAAAGCACTGTTTCTTATCTGCTCCTAGTTCTGTTGATGTATTCCTACTATCTATGTCAACCATTATAACTCTGGATTTCAGTAGGCTAGGGACTAAAATTTCAAAAAGATTAGGCAGGATCTGCAGTATAATATGATTCTTTTTATTGCTTGTCATTAAAAATGAAATTACCAACAGGGACATGCCCAGCACGAGGTCCTTTCAAATGGCGTGGTCTAATGTGTACTTAGGGATGCGATCAATTGTAACCAATTTTCCGGAGCTTCTGGAGCAACTAAAACCTCACTTTCGAGCAGGAAAGCAGCCTTTCGGAGCAGTTGCCAGTCACGCATTTTCTAACACACATTTTGTCGCTAAACACGAGTAGTTTACCATGTTTAACAAAATAAATGTATGCACACATGCATGTATACTTGTCTATGATGTCCCAAAAGGTGAAATTAACCCACAGCATCTCGACTTTCTGCTGACAGCCCTAGATTTCTATATATCCATGACATCAGGCTGCCCGACATTTCCTTGTGATACACATCTCATTTGCTAATCAGTAAGGCTTTCCCTGATGCTTCAAGATGCATAAGTTTTCCACTCATATACTGTTTACTATCAGAAAGAACCAGCCTTGTGATGACGCCTGTGCTTTCAATGCAGCCTAGGCATTCGAGTTAAGTGGAGAAGTACATGCTGTCGCACTTTATGGCCAGACTCGTTAGGCTTTTGGTTCTTTTGCAGTTAATAAATAATTGGTATATTGTAAATTCAAACAATGAGCAACATGAAATTTGCTAGAATGAAAGGTTTCGCATTTTATTTAAACAGGTTTTCTTAACTTGCACTTTTGCTGAAAAGTATTTGTATTGTATTTCACCGTGCTATCCCAGCAAAATCGCGCCGCCCACTGCAGTGGGCTGACATTGTTTATAAATTCTGTCCATTGTATGATATTAAAACTTCAGTGACCTGCATAAATCCGTTAGAAGTCAGAAGAAATAGCAATCAAAATCAATTTTTTTCTAAAATTACCGATCTCGAACACCATGTTTTAATCACATGTGCATACTTCTTACTGTAGTTAATACAGTCAGTCCTCACATAAAAGACTGGAGTCACACAAAAACTTGTAAGTCTGTGCTTGTTTGTCTCACTTCCTTCTTAGTCTCCTGCCCCAACAGTCAATTCAACCAAGATGAACGCTCACCAACTAGCCCAAATTTCTACACTGCTTACTCATGATACATAGCAACTTCAGCTTCCACCTCCCCCTTCCCAGTGTTGCGGTCTGAGTCAGTACAACAAACTCTCATACAACCTTCCAGGTTGCATGAGATGGCGGCAAGCACTATGTTCATGTCTTTACTGCTCAAGGTCGTCACAATGGGCAAAGTTGTAGCACAAATGACGGTTAGGTATGAATATTATTGCTGCAATTTACTTGATCATCACCATTAACTCAATTTAATACATATGCAGACCCTCGTTGGTGTTCGCCCAGCCGTACGTACTTTGCTAACAGCCGCCCTACTGCTCGTTCACCGTCACCCCAACCACGCCGCTATTCCATGCTGACCAACTAAGTATCATCTCGGACGGAAAACGAAATCATGCAGCTCCTAGAGGTAGCGCTGCATCATTTTCGACTGATCCCAATTCTCTGTTGACACTCCCTACGAACAAGAACCTAATAGAAGTGCATGTTGTCAGTATTTCTTTCCCGGCATTAGTCGATACTGGAGCTCAGGTGTCCATAATGAGTGCTCTCTCTGTCGCCGACTCAAAAAAGTACTCATGTCTGCTATAACTAAAGCCGCACACGTCACCGATGGTGGAACTGTTGCCGTCACTGGGATGTGTACAGGTTGAATAAGTATTGCCGGCCACCATGATCCCGTCTATTTACAGTGCTCAACAATTGCTCTCACGACCTAACAATTTTGCTTTTGTGTAAAAATGTTTGAAGAGGAAGACCTTAGAAAATTTTTGGTACTGGGAAAGCATAGAACGACCCTGCAGTCTGCTGTACGCAGTTTTTTTTAATTGCCTTTGTCTTGCTCCTATTTTTACTTTCAGCAGAGAGCCAGAAGACCACTGGAAACTCCATTCAACACCATATTGCAGAACATACAGTGATGTGACCCCAAGGCCCCCGAGTATTTTCTGACATTGTTCCCACTATTGCAATAAATGATGAGATCACACACACTCTACTAGAATAAATGCAGTTGTCGTGCGCTTACAGCAAATAAACTTCTTCAAAGTCTAATTTGTTTTGTGACTCATTTATGTTGCTTCCCCAACACCCACCATTATTCACAGCCAGGATACTAACTACCAGATGGAGTGGTCCCACCCATGAAAATGTCATAGCTATTTAGCAACCACAGGAGATATACTTTTGTAATTAGAGCACAGGGTTTACGAAAGGACACAGTACATGGGTCTGCAATTGAAAATACACTATCTGACCTTGGAGTCACTGAAAAGTAAGTAGTGTCTGTGGCCCAATATAGAATGAGACATGGGACAACTTAGTTACAAGATTCCGTGAGTAAATTCATTCTGTATGTGAATCTAGCAGTGCAAATACAAATGAGGCTTATGAGAGCTTTGTTCCTTTATTAAAATATGCTTAGTATAATGCTTTACATTTCACATGGTAAGGGCTCCCAAGAAAGGTAGAAAGTCGTGGATTCCTTGTAATTCTCTGCAAATGTTTCATAAGAGATGCTTCCATATGTCATGAGAAAAAAGGACTTTAACAGTATTTTGGCAATGAACTAATGCAGATATAACAAAGTGCTTGAATCGAACTGAAGATGTGCAGATTTAGGGTGCCTTGATGCCCGCGCGCTCCGCTGAGGGTGAGGACAGGCGCGTCGTCTGCTACGACGGCCGCCATTGCGAATCCCGCCGCAGCTCGGCAGCATGCGGAACGCGCTCCACAAAGCGCTTGCGGTGCGCAGATACGTCCGGAAATAAGTGCACGCTAGTGAGCTTTATCGTTTTCTTCTCTTTTTTGAAGCTTGGGCAGCTTTTATTGCTGTTGTTGCCTAAATGTTTATTAAGGAAGCATGTAATTCATGTAAGCTGACGGCCTGTGCATGTGTTATGCGCTAGAGGTAGACGTAGACTGTTATGTTGAAAACCAATCCTCTTCCTTACGCCGGAAACGATAAAGTCTAAAGACTTACTTAATTTTCTCGTAAGCTCTGCATTCCAAATACACAAACAATCGTTTAAAGTATTTGTATATATGTCAGCAGCAGCAGTATAGGTATCTGAACACACACAATTTAGTGTTGCGAAGCTACCTGAGCGCGATTAAGGTGGCTCATTTTGCTAAGTTTGCAAACAATTTACTCGTTTATTATAAATAGCATCATACATATTGTGCACAGAATAAAGGGCCGAGGGGCAGTATGGTGCGAATATCCTGCTAAAATGAAATGAAAGCTTCTTTATCATTATTATTGCTGACATTTCTTGCTCACAATCTATAGCCGCTACTGTATCGGCACTCGAGTTTCACCTTGAGTCCTTATCGAAACGATGAATACGTTGTTAAGTAGTATGCCGTAAAACTTTGCATGCGCGCAGTATCAGTGCGTTTTTCCTTCTTTTTGTGTCTGCAGTTTCTTTTAAGTGCGAATGCACTTTATAAGCGACCCTGAATCCGCCGTCCCATAGCAACGGCGCGAGGAAAGGAGAGGAGCGTCTGTAGCAACGGCGCAGCGACGTCACACTCCACGTGACTGCGCGCGCTCCGCCTCCTCACCGCGGTTTGCGCGGGCGCGCGCCGGCTCCGCACCGCTCTTCTAGGTGGCATTGGGTGCAGTGCTTCGCTTGCTTCGCCGCTCCTTCTCTCGCCGTTCGCTCTCTCTCCTCCCTGCGCCCCACTCTCCCGTCCGCTGGCTGGGCGCCTCTCGAAATGTGTGCTCGAGACGCCGCTGTGAAAAGCCAACGGCGACCACAATGCTGAGATTATGGCCGTCAGGTACAATGACAACACAAACAGGTGCTGATGAATGTGTAAATAAATGGTTACGGTACAAATCCTCGTCTCGTCATTAATTTACGCCATTAAAATTACTGCGCCGTGTACTCTCGGCGCAAGAAATGCATTCGCATTTCCTCACGATTCCCTTCGGGGAGGTGGGGGCATTTTTTCTGTATCTGCAGGTTTTCTCGCATGCCCAATTGCATGCACATATCATTGAGTGTTTCCAAGACTGTTTTACACTTTGTGCGGCAGATGCACGGCGTCGTTTATTTGTCTCTTTTAATAATATCTAGGGTTTTACTTGCCAGAACCATGATATGATTATGAGGCACGCCGTAGTGGAGGGCTCCATGAATTTTGACCATCTGGTACCTGCACTGACATCGCACAGTACACGGGCCTCTAGCATTTCGCCTCCACCTAAATGCGACCGCCGCGGCCGGGATCGAACCCGTCACTTTCGGGTCAGCAGCCGAGCTCCGTCACCACTATACCACCGTGGCGGACGTCTTTTTTAAGGCGAAAGCCTTAAATGCCTCATCAAACGCGAAATTTGACCGTCGGCGTCCCGCGTCTACGGCGTCAGCGTACCACGACGTTGGGGACGAGGGATGCAAAAAATCATCGTCACGTGATGACGTCACCATATGACGTCATCATGGCTTCACAAATTTGGCGTGACCTCATATGATGCCGTTATCGCATGACATCGTAGCTTGGTCAAAAGTGGGTAGATCACGAAGGCAGTGCCAAACCAGGTGAGGTGCCTCCGATCTTGGAGGCAATGTTAAACCGCGCTTTGTGCGCAAAAAACGGAGAAGAAGCGAAGATGGCTTTAAGCGAACGCATAAGGGAGCCTGTGAGTTTTTAATTCATTAACTGGTTTTCCATGACGTACTCATTGTACAACTTGACTTTGTTTCTTGTATTTTTTTACTGACATAACGTGTCTACTGTAAACAATGCTTCCCCGTCTTCTTGTTGTTTTCATGCGTGCTTCGCGAGAACTGGGTGATCACCCACTTTTGACCAAGCTACGATGTCATGCGATAACGGCATCATATGACGTCACGCCAAATTTGTGAAGCCATGATGACGTCATATGGTGACGTCATCACGTGACGATGATTCTTTGCCGACCAGCAATGGGCTGTCCAGCAGGCCCACGAGGCGGCCGCCAGGTATTCTCTGTCGGTCCCTACGTGGGAGACGCCCGCTACGCGCTGAGCGCGTTCTGCAGGACGTAAATAAAGTTTTTCCAATCCAATCCAATCGCGAGAACTGTTTGTATGCGCATTCCTGTATGAGCCTTCAAGACTTACATTATTAATAAATAAATTATGCTTGCTCAAAGAAATAAGATACTCAATGTGTGTGTGTATGTGTGTGTGTGTGTGTGTGTGTGTGTGTGTGTGTGTGTGTGTGTGTGTGTGTGTGTGTGTGTGTGTGTGTGTGTGTGTGTGTGTGTGTGTGCGTGCGTGCGTGCGTGTGTGCGTGCGTGCGTGCGTGCGTGCGTGCGCGCGCGTTATTATCCAGTGTACAGACCATTTATTTGTGCGCATTAACGCTGCGCTGACAGAAGCAATTACACAAATAAAACGCAGATTACATATTAAAACACAACTGTCACTAGTCGATTCACAGTGATCGTAAATGATTAAAAAAACAGGAACTGCGTAATTATTTAAGACAGGACGAAAATGTAACCTTGAAACACAGAAACAAGGAAGGATAAAAAACATTTAACTGCACACGTACATACATGGGCATCAGAGCAGCACAGAAGGCGTACTTCAAACACGGAAAGGAATATAAAAAACAAGAACCCGCCGTGGTTTTAGTTACGGTGCTTGACTGGTGACCCGAAGGTTGCGGGATGGAATCCCTGCCGCAGCGGCCCCATTTCGATGGAGGTGAAATGACAGAGGCCCGCGTACTTAGATTTATGTGTACGTTAAAGAACAACAGATATGGTCAAAATTTCGGGAGCCTATATACGGTGCCTCCATAATCTTGGGGTTCTTGGGACGTAAATTCTCACAAATAATTATTATTAGGAAAAAAGAAGGATCTCATCTGCAGACAAACATGCATAATATATTCCATGATACATTTCAAATCACAAAAATAGCGAAAGCAAAAATCAAAGGCAGATAGAGGTCCAACCAAGTGCAGTAAAGAATGTTTGCGAAGTAAAATGCAGGATTCATGCACACGTGAACCAAAGCATTTTGAGCATGTAGCTGATATCAGTGTGTCCATTTATTACGCAAGGTTAACACCGGCAGAATTATTCTTGCACGTGCATTCGAAATACCGGCCGGAAACGTACGCTGCAAGTGCATAATGTGTTCTTCGGATGCCGCTTAATTGTCACGTTTGATTTTTACTGTACAAAGAAACCTCGTATCTTCTAAAACGATACAGCTTCCAACGTTTCTGGAATGATTGGTGCACTGCGGCACGCAACACCCGGCCATGGTGACGGTAGCGAGCGCATAAAACTGGAGAAAAACGAGCACCGACCCAAAAACAGCACGCGCGCCACGCACAAGTGACCGGGCGGGGGATTCAAAATGGCGGCCACGCTGCTGCCAAGGCCGAGGAGGCGGCATCTGCCCTTTCAAAAGCTGACACCACTCTAAGCGGGGGCGCGCGCATCGAGGCACTCTATGCAGATTAGAACCTCTACCACAAGGTAGTGCTCTAGTTGAAAGACGTGACGTGCAAACATAGACACAGGAGAGAAGACATTGCAATCACCGCCTAACAACTGAAAAGGCACACAGTGGCCGAAAAGAAAGTACCTAGACACGAAACTTATCTGCGCATGCCCAGGCAAGATGTGATACCTATCAGTCCGCACACGTGGTGGTACACGTGAGCGATAACCGTTCAGGCATTTAATTTCTTTATGCGCGTTAACTGACGGCTGGCTCACGCGTGCACTACCATTATTATTTACACGCCATGCCTGAACTATCAGACGTGTTGCTTCATTCCTGTGCCTGTAGAAAACTGCGCATTCATCGAATTTTGTCGTGCATTTACACTCTCGACAATGTCAAGATAGATGCATGCATCATTAACTTGCATAAAGCAGAAATAAAAATCCTGAACAGTTATCGATAGGTATCACCTCTTGCCTGGGCCTGCGCAGGCAAGTTTTTATGTTTACTTTCTTTTCCGCCGCTGTGTCCTTTCAGTTGTTAGTCGGCGTTTGTGGTGTCTTGATATCTCTCTCGTGCCCGTGTTTGCACGCCCTGTCTTTTAACATGAATGCGAACTAGCTCAGCTCTCTCTTATTGTAGTGCTCATGCCGATTTGTCTCTTCCTGAATGAATGTCATCCAATTCATTATAAGTAACATAAAAGCATCAAATCTGGAAGCATTCTTAATCTGTATTACACGCCTGTCATGTCATGACAATTATAAAGCGCCTTGTTATCCATAATAAAAAACACAAGGGCCTTTTAGGAAGCGTAACATGAGTAATGCATATTTCAAACCAGGACCGTACGCAAGAATTTTTTTCGAAGGGTGTTCGTGTGTAGAACGGCTAACTGCGGCAACTGGTGGTCGCTGTGAAGGCATGGAACTATTTTAGTGTCACACGAAAAGTTAAAGCACGAAAAAATTTGGGGGGGGGGGGGGGGTGTCAGAACCCCCTCAACTTCTCCTTAGTAACGGCCCTGTTTCAAACCCCCGTTCATATATATGTCTAACAAATACACTAGTGCCAAATAATGCCAAATGTCTTATGATTTATTTAATTAAGAGCTTACTTGACCTGTTAACCATCCTTGTCCATTTCATTCAAAATTTGTCACGCTTTTTCCCAGAAAAAGTACTATAGCGTCCATATAACTTGTAACCTACTTTGAAAACACACACCCATTTTGTAACAAGAGTCGGTATTTTAGAATAACAGAGAGCTGAGCTAGTTGGTACTAGGGTTGCCACCTGCCCGGTTTTGGACCGGCCGGGCCGGTTTTTTAGACAAGGGACCGGTCGCCGGTCCGCACCTAAGACCGGCCGTCATTGGCCGGTTTCTTGCTCATCGTATCCCGGGTTTTTTTTTTCTTTACTCTTCTCCGTGTTGACCGCACGTGTTGACTGAGGAATTCCACCTGCGTGGTCGGGGACTGACCGCCGGTCAGTTCCCGACCGCGTTGTTCAACAACTACGACGGTAAATATTTATAGTCAATCACCAAAACTCTTACGCTATTAGTCAAGCACTTTCTGGGATCCCTTCAAGTCTAGCGATCATTGGAATAGAGCATATTATTGCACGTGTATGGTACATGAATATCCGACATTTTTGTGGCATAGGTACATTTTAACATTCCGTTGTGTCTATAATGCCACTGGCCTGTTGGATTCAGACGCAAAGAAGAGCTTTTTTTTATGGACGAAGCATTGTGGTTCCTTTTCAGTGCAGCACATTCAGACTAATTAGCGAAGCGTCATTCCAATCACGGGTACTTTTATGTCAGCAATTAGGCTAGTTGGTTAGCTGAGTGTGCTGCTTTTGTTTGTGCATTGGGTTTATTTGGCTCAATGAAAGCAATGTTACATTAAATGGCACTGCATGCCGAAGAATTGACATAGCTTCTATTGTTCAGCATTATTTTAATCTCCCGTTAACTCCCCCCCCCCCCCAAATAAGGGCCGGTTTTTTTTTCGGTAAAAGGTGGCAACCCTAGTTGGTACGTTTTCATTCTAAAAAGACAGGGCGTGCAAACACGGACAAAAGAAAGGAGTCAGGACACCACAAAGCACAAACGGCATTTGTGGTGTCCTGACTTCTTTCTTGTGTCTGTGTTTGCACGCCCTGTCTTTTTAGAATGAAGAGTCGGTAATAGTTCATTGAAGCACTTTCACAGATACTTTTGCTTGCATCAAGAACCTGCTATATATTATACTTTTGCTAATAAAACAGCAAATCGTTAACGAAGTATTGAGCCTCAGCAAACAATGTATTGTACTAGCAATCTACTTACTGATGTGATAAGCAAGCCTGATAAAAAACTAGACACAATATACAATTGAATGGAAAGTCGCAGTCAGTGTAAAATGATAATATACAGAAAAATAGCAGCATGATTTACAAGTTGAAGATGTTCCAGCTGGCATTTGGTTTCTCGTTAAGAAATATATGTGCTGTTGGGCAGGTAATGATGTATACATCAGAATAAACAGTGCACTGTTCTGTTAGACAAGTGGAAAGGGAAAACAAACACTTTTTAAGGATAGGATTTTGCGTGCTATTTTAATGTCATTAGTGAACCTTGAACATAACATTAATAAAGAAGAGTTTGTGCTCCTATTTCACGACATATGTCGTTATTTCTGTACTTCATATTCAAGTGGTATGTGCATCCATTTACTGGAGTAATTACTGGATGGCAGGGGGTGGGGGGTAGTTCTAGGGGTGCTGTATATTTTGTCTTTGCATATTTCTTACAGTAAATATGTTCCTACTATAATGTACCACGTTGAGAGTTTGCAAAATATAGGTATATATTCTCCAAGTACATCATTTCTTGAATCGACTTCTGCTTTCTTCTGTTCGTGCTCTTTTTTTTCTGATCATGTCGTTAAGTTTGTTAACCGTCCTTCATTTCAATGTATGTCCTGTTTTGGTTTCGATATTTGGGCCCTGATGGGCAATCAATTGGCATTACTACTTGGTTCTGCATGTCCAATTCACTGTGATGGATGCATTGCATGCTGACATGTACATAACATGTCCCATTACATGTTGAAGTAGTAGTTCAATGCAGCAGAGCATCCATTAAAATTACATTAGTTCACATAAAAGAGTATTCTTTGCTCCCTGCCTTTTTCAAAATGAGGTACTACACTTACCAGAAGCTTGGAAGTTTATCATTTAGAAAACGCAATTCCCGAAGCATGTTTTTTTTTTTACATTTGCGTGCGCTAAATTTTAATTTTAACGGCATCGAGCTGTGTTGTGAAGAATGAACAAATATCCACAAAGTGCCTCCTGTCTTTTCTTTCTCTTTTTTTTTTCACCGTAGCTGAATAAGAATGCACTCATACGCCAGCAAAATTAAGTTATAGGGTTTCTTGCGTCGTGTCAATTGTTATTGTTATCATTATTAGGTTTTAATACATAGAGGGTACAGGCTGAAAACTGCCACCTAAAGGGGCACAATGCCTGCCTGCTCCTTGAGCGGGCAGGGGGAACAGAGGAAATCAAGATAGGGGAGAAAGAAAGAGGAGAAAAAAAAACAAATAACACAGACGTAAACACAAATTAGCACGTGCTCGCTGCATAACGAATGCGGGACACTAAAAATTGTGCTTAGTGTCTGACATGACCCACATGACGGACTGTCTACACGTTCTTGACGGAATAATATCCCACGCACTCATACAGAGCCAACTTATATAAGAGGGCTCTGTCACGACGAGGCAATCCACGACCACGAATACGGGGAGGGAACAATCCGCTTGCTACACGCTGGTCAGGGTGCTGCTTCAGAAGATGTCAGCGGATGAACAGACGAGCGTTGTCAAACAGGCATGAAATTTCTCGGCAGTCACATTCGTTGTGGGCACAACTTGAAGCTAGGTGATCGGCGTCTTCATTGTCATCAATACCCACATGCGTAGGTATCCAGTAGGTCCAGTAGCACATGAGGGACAACCCCACGAGAAATAGCACACGATCGCGTTATAAAGCACGCCAAAGGGGACGACGCCGTGTACACGCTCCCGGATTAATGTTGATTACCACTTCATCCATCGTAAAACGATCGGCGTATGGGCGCTTGTCAGCAAAAGGCTCAAACATTTCAGCGTCATCTCTACGGCGGGCACGGCTTCAGCGCAAAACAAAACGCGAACGTGGGCGCCGCCATGTTGATTGAAAACAAACAAAAACAAACAAAATATACCGGAAGCCCACGTAGGTCACGTGACCATCTCCAGCCAATAGCGGCGCAGTATTGTCCCCAGCCATCCTAGGGGATATGTTTCGGATACACGCCGCGGCGCCGGGACCGTGGGGCCCGCGCAGGGGGCAACTTCACGTTCTGCTGTAAGACACGGGGGGCCCGCTCGCGGGGGCGGCTTTGAATTCGCACTGTCTGGCGACGTCTTCTCTTGGCGCAAATTCACTTGGCATCTGATTATTCCACGAAGTCTATTTGAATACGCACACTCATGACAGCTTAATTATTGCATGCTGACGAGCTAGGTGTCGATCTACAACATTGACGAAGCACAGCGCCTGAACAAAAGACACGTTCACGATCACGAAGAAACGAGAGCGCTGCCACACGAATATTCGACGCCCACATGACGAAACACTCACACAGAAGCACTGCCTTAGTTCATCTGCGCTTGAATGCGACCTTTGCTCAAGACCAACGCTTCAGTGATAGCATAAGGTGCTTCTATATGCAACTTCCAAACACTCGCGCACGTGTGCTCCAGTGCACGCTAAATAATCATATCTCGTAAATAAACATGGAGTTCCCACTGCAGCGCTCGTGATAAGTATATCGAGGTTGTGGGATGTCGACTCTACAGAAGCACGAATGCCAACATAAAAAACGAACAACTGTTTATTCAGTTAAGCAGAGCAGCAGGCGAGCGTACCGACGCTACGCGCGTCCGGGTAGCGAAACCAATAATCTTCCAAGCGGGGCAGCTTGTTCTAACACGAAGTGTTTTATGCCGGGGTCCACCAACACTTTAGTGACGTGTTTCTCTCACGGATATCGCGTTAATCAAATGGACACTGACGAATCAGAAAGAAAAACTGTAAGAAAAAGTTCCCTCGGCGGGAATCGAACCTACTGCTTCTTGACCCGCGAAGAAAATCGCCCGGCGCTCTACCGACTAAGCTACCGTGGCTGTTGCACCGGTTGCGCGTAACTTCACAAACGCAGCTTATATGTCTCTCACACATTCTCTCTCGCACGGTGCTCTCTGTTGGCGGAGCTAAGGTCCCTAGATAAAACAAGGGACCTTAGGCGGAGCTAGGCGGTGCCGCCGTCTGTGAGCGGTGAAATGAAGTAATGCGGCATGACACATACCAGCGCCGATAAAGAATGATTCATCTACAACACAATTAAAGCATGGCCTCCGAGATTGCGCGCCGGTGCGCAATCTCGGAGGCCATGGTTAAAGCGTATCGATACCAGCTAAAAAATTACACCATTTCCCGCTAAAGGGGATCATGAGGCGATGCGAAGCCGGAGAACTTGCACGATCGCGTTCCGTTGGCGTTCTTTGGGCATGCTACCGACCTCGCGTCGTGGAACGCGAAGAGGAACGCTACGCGCGTCTTGTCTTCCCTCTAGCGTGGCCGTTAATTCTCACAGGGCGAGTGGGGAACGCATTCGGCAGGCGTGCGAGAGGGGGGAAGCGTAGGAGAGGAGAGAGACGGGGAGGGGACGCACATGCGCTGGTGCTCATCGCGGCGTTGCGCAGGAGAGAATTTCGGCATGTCTAGCCAATGGTCTAGACCGCGTTTCAGAGGAAGAGTGTAAAGGGGGAGGGGAGAGGGGAAGTGGAGAGGGGAGAGGGAAAGTGGAGATGTGGAGGGGAGAGGGGAAGTGGAGAGGGTATGCGCATGCGCAGTAAGGGTGGTCACGCCGCACACCACCACCACCGGATTGAACTCCGCCATAAGATACTTCGCATCTAAAACACTGGCCGCGCTAGCATCGGGGAGTCGCCCTAGGCGCATTCACGTTCTTTGCCTTTCGCTTCGTGTTTGCGTGTGACGGCTCGTTGTCGTAGTAGTGCAGTTTCACCGTGCACCAACGGTGTTTCGCGGCCGACTGCTTCAATTACGACAGCACCAGGGACGTAGGCAGAACTTATTTTCGGGTGGAGGGGGTCGTCTAGAGTCATGTTGGGTTCTGTATACCATGGGACAAAAATTTTCGGGGGGGAGGGGGGCACGGGCCCAGTGTGCTACCCCCTGTCTACGCCACTGAACAGCACCGACTAATAAAACTGCTGCAGTAAGCGCTGCAGAAAGGCAACGATGTCGACGAGCGAATGCCGTGACTTGGTGGAGCGAGACAAGAGGCCAGCGGAACGTGGAACGTGGAACGCCTGCGCGCGTTCGCGGCTCAAGCTGCGAGCCTCTGCTTCCTGTGTTGCTGAAGGGAAGTGTGGTAGTGCATGCATGCGAACAGGCGTGGGTTACCCTACTACTCGGGAGCGCAGACCGTGCCGTTTCGCTCCTTAATTGCCGACGCTTTGAAGAAGTGCGTGTCGAGTACCAGTGTTTATTATGTGCTTGTTTATACCATATTTGCGCGGTATTCACGATATGCTGTGTCCAGGTATATGTTAAAAACTTCAGCTACCACGGCGGTTAAATCATGGTCATGGGCGTTAGTAGTCGCGATGGAGATGTGCCACTGTAGTCGTCAACGTGGGTGCATCTACGACAAACGGCGCTATACTTGCCAAACAGCAATCCCAGATGAAAATGTTTCATCTGGTTTCTACTGGTTTCTACTGGTTTCTATTGCTTTCTATTGGTTTCAACTGGTCCCAGTTGGTAATCAACTGGTCGGCTACTGGTTTCTAATGGTCCCAACAGGAAGTTACTGGTCTTGAACTGATACTGTACTGGTTCCAGTAGAACGCTACTGGTCTTGAACTGGGATCAAACTGATTCCAATATGGGGCCACTGGTCTTGAACTGATCCCAGTAGGAACTGGTTCCAGTTGGGACTGCAAGGCTACTGGTTGGAACTGGGATTGTGCTGGCTTCAGTTGAAGATGCTTATTTGGGAAAGTGCAGCACTATGAATGATCGCGGTGCACACTGGTGCATTTGTATTTAAATATCCAATAGTGGGCATTAATAAAAATATTTGTGGACGTTCTCTCACTTACATACATTACGCGAGAACAGAATTTATTCCATGGCCAAAGGATCGAGATTAATACATTTTTGGAAATGTGCACCGCGGTGCACATTTCCTGCGCTACGTGTGGTTATATGTGTGCCTATTTTTGTCCTGGTCCTCGCGCTGTTTACGTGTGGTTCTATGTGTGCCTATTTTTGTCCTGGTCCTCGCGCTGTTTCCCCCTACGATATGTTCAGCCAACTAGCCGACAAGTTCACCCTTCAAGGTTGCAAAGCTTTTATCTCTGTCTTTCGTTCCTTTCTATGTCTGTCTTTCTCTTTCTTTCTATCCCTTCATTTCCGTCTCTCTCTCTCTCTCTCTCTCTGTACACGTTCTTTCGGCCATCCGAGCTATTGCATCCCACGCGGGAGAAATTGCCGCCGCGGGAGAGCGCGCGCCGGGCCAACGCCTCCTCTAGAATTATGCACGCCGCGAGAACCAAAAACCTCCTGCCCTACCCTTTCCCTCCTTCATCGTTTCTAATGAGGGCAGTAGGTGGCCATCCTTGCGGAGGCCGCTTACAACACACATTTGCGCATGCGCACATTACCCCCCTCGACATCACACCACGTCAGCCCCATTGAAAACAATAGGGGAGTACGTGGCGCCATCTCTCGAAAAGCGACCACAACTCAAGGCAGGACGGCTACAATGGGATAGCTAGCGACGCCGCAGGCATGCTTCTAGAGGAGGCGTTGGCCGTGCGCACGTGTTAGGGGAGATGAAGACGACAAAGAGAGCGCGCGCCGGCATGATGATGATGGTTTATCGCAACACCAGACAAACTGCGGCAAGCTAAAAGAGCTTCGCTGTTAAGAAATAAATAATAATAATAAATATATCAAGTGAGTCTTTTTAGCCTCATACATTAATCTTTAGCAATGGTTCGACCAAGGCTGCCCGTAATGTGATGCGATTTCGCGTGTACTCATACCTATTATAAAGAAGAGAGACTGACAGCACAGCTGCCTTCTTCTTCCACGTTTAATGCCACACTAATCCTAATGATGACCGTAGGCTCGCGATTCGCTACCGCCATCGTCTTCTATTTGCAATACCTTCCCAGCCCCCCAACATAAAAGCGAAAAAGAAAAACACCATCTCCCACTAAAGGGGACCATGAGGCGAGCGAAGCAGCGTTTCGGCATGTCGAGCCCGCGTTTCAGACGGGGGAGGGGAGAGGGTAAGTCGAGAGTGGAGATGGGGAGTAGAGAGGGAAAGTGGAGAGGGTGTGGAGAGGGGGAAGGGGGAGTAGAGAGGGAAAGTGTAGAGGGGTGGGGAGGGAGAAACGGAGAGGAGGAGTGGAGAGGGGAAATGGGGAGCGGAGAGGGGTAGTGGAGAGGGGGTTTGCGCATGCGCAGTAAAGGTGGTCACGCTACACACCACCACCACCGGATTGAATTCCGCCATAAGATGCTTCACATCTAAAAAAGATGGCGCAACACAACACAGCACTTCCGAGCCGCCAGCCTGACTTGGTGGTCGTTCGAATTAATGTCACAGACCATATATTGCGCTGTCGTATCGTTCGCTAGTTGTAAATATGGGGATTCGCGAAACACTCAACGTCTGGCCCTGATTACTACTTAGCCCTCGCAGATTAGTCGCTCACGCACAATGTCGATCCTTAAGTTTGACGTATAATCACAGTTATCAATGGTCTCAGTTCAGTTCATAGCCACGCTATTAGGTCAAAGCTATTGGGATGTTAGCCAGGATCCTTCCCTTCCACTGTCTGAAGCTATTTCTCATTGGAGTAGCTCTTCCGGCATGACCGCGCTGCTTGCTTGCATGCGGCCCGTGCAGTCGGTGCCTCGCCCGTTCTTTCGTCTCTCTCGCGGGTGCAGCCACAAGGAGATGGCGCTATGTGTACCGCATCATGTGACGAGTGGAAGATCACGCGGGACGATGTTCTCTGGGACCAGCGAGTGTGTTCGTGTTTGTTCAGCTAACATGTAGCCGCGCGAGGTCGCGTGCTTTAATCCTTAACTCATTAAACAGTTGTTATCCGTCTGCTCGTTCGTGTGCTCTGTTCTCGACCACTACATGGGGACAGCGGCGGGATGCGTGGAAGTCACGACAACGCAGTGAAGTGGGCACCGGACAAGTAGGCCTAACGAACGCCGGCACCGCAACACGGAACTTTGCAGCACCCATGGCAACGCCTGCAGTGCCCACAGCTCAGCCTGCAACGCCGCTCAACCCTTTCGTCGTCGAACTGCCGGAAAAGCTCGACTTTCGGCGACCCGAGGAGTGGAAGCGGTGGTTTACACGATGGGAAAAGTACCGCGTCATCTCAGGTTTGAAGAAACAAGACGACTCGTTTACGCGATGGGCCGTGAAGCAGAAGATGTCCTGGCGTCGCTCACTTTCCGACGCTGAGAAACTCAACTACGACGCGGTAACACGAGCGTTCGCGAAACATTTCGTGACGCGGACGAACGTGACATATGAGCGGGCGAAGTTCAACAGCCGGAAGCAAGAAGCGCATGAGGCAGTCGACGCGTTCGTAGCCGAACTCTACAGACTAGCCGAAACCTGCGAGTACGGAGATCTGAAAGAAGAACTGATCCGCGGTAGGCTCGTGGTCGTTCTCGCAGACACGCAACTAAGCGAGAAGCTGCAACTTAACGCCGAGCTAACTCTTGAAGCCGCCGTCACCGCAGCACGCAACTCAGAAACAATTAAGCAGCAGCAAAAAGATCTACGGCCGCAGCAACATACGCCTGCGGCTATAGACGCCATGCGTGGATGTTGGAAGAGCAAAGGAAAGCCAAATCGGCGCTCTCAAAAAACACAGCGCGACCAAGCTGCACCGACGTGCAAGTGGTGCGGCTCAACAACGCACCCACCATCACGCACTATGTGCCTGGCGAACGGGAAAATGTGCAGTGCCTGCAGCAAAAAGGGACACTTTGCCGCTGTGTGCTTATCTGCCTCTCCAAGGAAGAAAAAAGAGCACCTACCAAGCTGTTTTGGAAGAGGTTTATTTGAGTCATTTGACAGACCAACAGGACTCTGGGCCGTGGAGGACTGACGTTACAGTAAATGGCTTGCCAATGAAGTTCAAAGTAGACACCGGAGCAGATGTTGCCGCTATACCTTGTTGGTATTGCCCTTCGCTCTGGCATAAGGAAGACGATACGTAGCTCGAGCTCACGGCGGAACGGCGGCTGGCAGTCGAGCCCGGGACTCCGCCCAGTAAAGGTGTATTTCCTTGCTCTGCCTCGGTGTTTTTTCTGAGGGCTTCAGCTGACCCTTGGCCCTGAGCCTACATTTGGCGCCCAACGTGGGGCCGGCTGGTAGTTCTCGGAGAGGGACACGGAGGTCCTCATGTGGCAGGCTTAGTTTTTTTCTTCGCGAGTCTTTTTCCTTTTTCTCGTTAGCGGTTGTGGTGTGTTTCAAGATCTTGTTCGCAGCCTCGTCTTGCGTGAGTACATCTAGCGCCGAAAAATGATGGCACTGCACGCTTGTGAGTAGACTATAGACGCTTAAACGAGACTACAGTTCGGGATGCCTATCCGTTTCCCTCGACTGAATCAATATTTGTAAGCCTTGGTAGCGCACGAGTGTTTACAACACTCGATTGCTCTCGCGGTTTCCTCCAAATTGAGATGGAACCCAGCGACATCCCTAAGACCGCATTTACATGCTATAAAGGGCTCTTCGAGTTTGTCCGCATGCCATTCGGCTTGAAGAATTCCCCTAGCTACTTTCAACGCCTCATGGACATTGTTCTCGACGACACGCGGTATAAGTTCGCAGTGGCATATATGGATGATGTTGTCATCTTTTCGCGTAATTTCGAAGAACATTTAGAACATCTTTCCATCGTTCTTCAAAAGATGCAGAAAGCAGGACTCACTGTAAACCGTAAAAAGGTTCAGCTAGCGTCTACAGCGAACAAGCCTCTACAAGCCCCTACAGCGAACAAGTCATGGGCAACCTGAAGCAGGCCAAGAAACAGATGCTAGGACCCGGTCGGACCAAAATTGCAACAATCCGTTGTGCGTAACCCTGGCCTGGAATGGCCGAGTGTGTCTAGAAGAAGTTTATGTGATCGACAAGTTACACGATGCACTTCTCGAACGTCCAGCAATTGAATCATTGGATATTCTTCCAAGCCGCCTCGAAGTCACTGCGTCAACAAGCAAAGTCAGCGACCCTGCTGACATTCTCTGCCACTACCCCAACTTGACTACAGGCCTGGACCTTCCCAACAGAATACAGGATAATGTTACTCCCCGATGCCAAGCCGACTGCTATTACGTATCCGCGGCGAGTACCCCTGCCCATGCTGCGCAGTGTCAAACTGAGTTGGAGAGAATGGAGAACCTTGGCGTCATCAGGAAGGTCGACGAGGCCACAGAGTGGTGCGCACCTATGGAAGTCGCGAAAAAGAAAGGAGGCGAGCTTCGAATCTGCGTCGACTTCGGAGGGTTAAACAAAAACATTCTGCGGGAACGAGTTGTAATGCCCACCGTCGACAAATGTTTGGCCAGACTTGCCGGAGCTACATGGTTCAGCAAGCTTGATGCAAGGACTGATTATTGGCAAGCTCCGCTAGCACCCGAGTCCCAGAAGTAGACTACATTTCTGACGACATTCGGCCGGTTTCAGTTCCTTCGATTGCCCTTTGGAATTTTGACAGCACCTGAGTTTTTCCAGAGAGAAATGCTAAGAGTTCTAGAAGGCATTGAAGGCCAAGCGTGTCTACAAGACGACATTACAGTGTTTGGTCCTTCAAGGGAAGAACATGACGCACGACTGCACAAAGTACTGCAGCGCCTGCAAGAAGCTGGCATCACCTTGAACGCAGAAAAAGGCGTACTACACCAGCCGTCAGTGAGATTTCTGGGACACATTGTGTCGGCGAATGGTATCAGTGTCGACCCTGAAAAGGTCAACGCACTGTGTCACCTAGCAGGGCCTACAGATGTAACAGAAGTGAGGTCCTTCTTGGGAATGGCCAACCACTTGGCCAAGTTTCTCCCGGGGCTCTCGCAGCTCACAAAACCGTTCCGTGACCTCCTTCATAGTGACGCCGAATGGTGCTGGGACAAGCCACAGCAAGAAAGCTTCAACGCCGTCAAGAAAGCATTGACGACGACTGCGGTGCTTACTCACTACGACCCTTGTAGTCATCACACTGTGTCGGCGGATGCATCGTCGTACGGTCTTGGAGCAGTCCTCGTTCAAGAGACAGCGGGTCGGAGACTTCCAGTTGCCTATGCCTCAGATCCCTCTCTGACACAGAGACACGATATGCGCAAATAAAGAAGCACTGGCAGATGGGCCCGCAAGCATTTTCACTCCTGCCTGCTTGGTCTGCAGTTTCCCATGGAAACTGATCACAAGCCACTAGTGCCATTGCTGTCATCAAGCCGCCTGGACGAACTTATTCCCCGTCCGCAACGGTTCCGTATGAGACTCCTCGAGTTCGATTACACCATTGCCCACATCCCAGGCAGGGAAGTGCATACAGCCAATGTGCTCTCAAGGAAACCGCAGAAGGAAACGGACAACAACAGCCCAAGGAGCCTCAGCAAGGCCATCGTAGAACATGAAGTTCTCACAATGGAACTTCTGCCTGCTTCCCACGATATGCTTGAAAGTATAAAGGCAGCACAAGGAACGATGCTGTTCTAGCAAGAACAAGGGACTACTGCACGACGCCATGGCCCAAAGAAGTGGCACTACCTCTGGACGTACAGAGGTATTCAGAAGTTGCCCATGAACTGACATAAGTGAATGACATTTTACTGAAAGCGAGCCGCATTGTAATTCCACCAAGCATGCAAAGTGATGTGCTAGAACATTTGCATGCCGGTCATCAGGGCATTGGGAGATGTAGGGCTCGAGCCACTCAATCAGTGTGGTGGCCAGGCATTAACCAGCACATCCAAAGTTATGTGTCAAGATGCCCTGTCTGTCAACAACACCGTAAACCACACGCCGAGCCCATGATACTCTCCCACTTCCTAAACACCCATGGGAAGCGATAGGAATCGATCTCGTCTGTGTGGATGGAGTTAACTACCTCGTAGTTGTGGACTATTACTCACGCTTCCTTGAACTAAAGAAGTTGAAGAGTGCCACCACAGAGAACACAGCACAAGCACTGAGTCAGATCTTCGCGCGCTTTGGGGCACCGGCTATCATATGATCAGACAATGGCCCTCAGTTTGCTTCGGCACAGTTTAAAGCGTTTGTCAAGCAATGGAAATCAATGAAGCCATAGCGCGGATAAGACAGGGACCACAGAAAGAGGACAGGACGTGCGCTGTGGTCCCTGTCTTATCCGCGCTATGGCTTCAACGAACGTAACGAACCAACTAACCCAAAAGTCTGTCCTCTTAAATGGAAATCAAATCACGTAACCAGCAGCCCCTACTTGCCTCAGAGCAACGGCGCGGCAGAAAGAACAGTTCAGACTGCTAAACAACTGACAAGAAATCGCCAAACATCCACAAGGCTCTGCTCGCGCATAGAGACAGGCCAGAGAATGAAGAATTCACACTAGCGGAACTCCTCATGGGAAGGCGCCTAAGAACCGACGTGCCCGTGACACCACACGTGCTGAGGCCACGGTGGAGCACCGTAGAATTTACGAGAAGAAACGAAGCCTACAAGGTCAAGCAGGGCCAACAATATAATCGGACACATAGGACCTTGGCAAGAGATACCATTCAACCGCAGACAGCCGTCCGCATTCTGTCTGGTGCTCCAATAACAGGGACCGTCATTGGGCCAGCTCACACGCCTCGTTCGTATGTAGTGAGCACACCTGGAGATCTCACAAGACGCACCAGCAAATATCTCCAGCCGCTACAAACTGTGGCGACAACAAGAAGTGGACGAATTGTGAGAACCCCAAGTCGGCTTGATCTGTGACAAGAGCAGGGGGGCCACTTCAAAGAAAAGGAGGTGTCGCGGACGCAGCCACTAGGAGATGGCGCTATGTGTACCGCATCACGTGACGAGTGGAAGAACACGCGGGACGATGTTCTCTGGGACCAGCGAGTGTATTCGTGTCTGTTGAGCTAATAGAGAGTTTTAGTGCTGGGTTCCCGCGGGCTTGGGGGCGCGCGGGCCCTTGCGCTCTTTTGTATTCTCGGTGGATGCGGCTGGGAGTACAAAGGAACGCAAGAGCGTGCGTACGCAGGTGGCTTGGGGTCCCCAGTGCTAAAACTCTCTAATATGTAGCCGCGGGAGCCTGCGTGCTTTAATCCTTCAGTCAATAAACAGTTGTCGTTATCTGTCTGCTCGTTCGTATACTCTGTTCTCGACCACGACAGTCTCAGCTAGCCTCATTTCGTGTTCTCGTGTGATGACTGTCCTTCATGTCTTTTCCGCGATCTCCGCAATGGCCGCGTAAGTGCGGACCATTGCGGTGACAAACCAGCTGAAAGAAGATATACAAAATCCCCGTTTCACAACACATAAACGCGTTCTCCGTGCGATGACTCGCTGCAATATAATGTTGCGGTGACGCAGTATTAAATATTGCAAACATTCCCGCAATGTTGTCTAATAGCGGCCAAAATATTGTCACGGGGTCGTGACGTCGACGAAGGCAGCAGTCGGCGTGTCTCAGATAAAACTTTATTTGGCCGTAACAAAGCAGAAAACTGGGCGAGTTGGTATGTATTCATCGTCACAGGATAGCGCGCACTTACAACGGGGACAAAGGGAGAAGAACACGACAACACAAGCGTCACAGGCACCACAGTTTTATTACGTCACAAAGACAAAACTACAAGGGAGATCTGTGAGGCCTTTCAAATCAATAAAGAAGGACATAGATGTGTAAGCCAGGCGTCATTGGCACTAGCAGATAAAGAACTTTCTTTTCTTGGCCACACTGATTAGCGCCTTGCAACGGTGAACAGACTGGTTATCAACTACCATGTTGTTAGGCTTTGATATTATGTGTGGCTTATAATTTAGTTATGTTTTCTGCGCAGTGACGCATGCGCGGTATTTTGTGTTATTTTCTTCTCTTCCGTTTTTCCTTGAATAAACTTTAGTTGAAAGTATAGCGCTTGTGTTGTCGTGTTCTTCTACCTTTGTCCCCGTTGTAAGTGCGCGCTATCCTGTGACGATTTATTTGGCCGAACTTGCGGCCGGGAAACGGGAAGTCAAACTACAGCAATTCGAATTGGATAAAAACCAGCGGGAAACACGAACCACGGATTTTTATCCAATTCGACATGTACCAACTAGCCCAGTACATCGCCTTGAAAACTACAGCAATACACACTGTACACTGAAAGCGGCGAACAGAGCGACGGCTGTCGAAAATCTGCATTGCGGTAAGGCGCGTCGGCATCTATACATACGGCATCGAATGTTCGAGCCTCATCGCTGGTGGCCGCATTAGTTCCAGAATGAACTCAACTGTTCACGTTTGCGCGTTCAAGCCTATGAGATTCTAAAATAATCTGGAACGTTCCCAGACATTAGGGCGCGGCTTGCGCAACGCGGCGGCTACGCGTGCAGATAAAAATGAGAAAAAGAAGCGCGCGTGGCATTGGCCTCCTCTGAAAATGCATCGTCCTGATGCTCGTAACAGAACATGGAAGGGGGAAAAAAGTGCACACACAAATAAATTACAATAACAAAGCAAAAAGCAGTGTCCACAGGTTCTCTCACGCGTAAAAAACGGCTTGAGGCGCACGACATGGACGACTTTAGGCCCTGCGGGGCGTCGCTGGGAGTTTCCTGTATTCCTGTATTTTCCTGTATTCTTGCCAGCGTCCGGGAAACACCGAGGTGCCCTGCTGTCGGGTCGTCGTGCAGGGCCTGGAGTACTTCTGGTCGCAATGCTGAAGGCACCACGAGAATTTAATTGGCTCGAAGTAGTGAGAAGTTCTTCTTTTGGAGAAAGCCGTTGCGTAAGAAAAACGACGCCAGTGCTCGCTTGAATACTTTCGGAACGACGGCGGTCTTGCCCTCGAGGTATTCCATAAGGCCTCTGAGTTCCGGCACTTATGTCGTCGGCACTTATGGTTCCCAAGAAGCAGTCAACATCCTGGTCGTCTTGCGGCGGCGGGTCCACGGGGGCACAAGACAGGCAGTCAGCGTCAGCGTGTTTTCTTCCGGACTTGTAAACGACGGTAATGTCGAATTCTTGAAGCCTCAAGCTCCATCGTGCGAGACGACCTGGAGGGTCCTTCAAGTTAGCTAACCAACACAAGGCGTGGTGGTCGCTCACAACATTGAAGGGCCTGCCGTAGAAGTAGGGGCGAAACTTCGACGTATAGCCCAGATCATGGCAAGGCACTCCTTTTCTTTTGTGGAATAGCTGGCTTCTGACTTGGATAGCGACCGGCTAGCATAACTGATAACTGTTTCCAGTCCGTCAGTCCTTTGCACAAGGACGGCGCCGAGTCCGACGCTGCTTGCGTCGGCGTGTATTTCCGTATCGGCGTATTCGTCCGAATGCGCAAGTGTAGGAGGCGTCTGCAGGCGTCGTTTCAATTCTTGAAGTGCTTGAACTTGCGCCGTTTTCCACCTGAATTCGACGTCAGTGTTCGTGAGTTGCAGCAAAACGGTAAGTTGGGCCAGTTGGTTGGGATTCATTTTTTCACTGGGGGACAGCGCAACACACGAGGACAAAAGAGAAGGAAACGGACAACACGGCGCTGACTCGCAACTGATATTTTATTGAAAAAAGGTGAAACATTCTCTTTTGTCCTCGTGTGTTGCGCTGTCCCCCAGTGAAAAAATGAATTCGTGAGTTGCGTCCGTGGCTCGGCGATCCGTGAAAATTCCTTGACGAAACGTCTGTAATAGGCGCACACGCCGAGAAATCGGCGTACGGCCTTCTTCTCGGTGGGCGGCGGGAAGGCAGCAATGACAGCTGTTTTCCGCAGGTCCAGACGAACTCCAGACTTGCTAATGACATGGCCCAAGAACAAGGGTTCGTCGTACGCGAAGCGGCACTTTTCTGGCTTCAGGGTGAGTCCGGAGGTCTTGATTGCTTGAAGTACAGCTTCAAGGCGCCGGAGGTGTTCGTCGAAGTTTGAGGCAAACACAACAACGTCATCCAAGTACACAAGGAACGTCTACCACTTCAATCCAGCAAGCACGGTGTCCATAACAAGCTGGAACGTCGTATCACGTCGAACGACGTTTCATGTGTGTATAAGCGCTCAGTCGGTTTCCGTCATTCTCGCTTCGCTCCCGTTCAGATGAGTTGTAACGTCAGCGTCGGCGCCACTCGTTCACTCGGCGCTTACGGAAAGCAACGCACAAACACAACGTAATGATAACACAAACACTAAATACAAACCTCACACACTAACAGAAACGTCGAGTGAATGCAACGGAAACTTGGTGCGCGCCCCCAATGCTGCTTCGTATCCCCTCATGGTTCCCATGAGTGAGAGATGGTGTAATTTTTCTTTACAAGCACAAAGTCGATCATGAATCACCAACTGGCCCAATCGTCCACTTTGATCAGCACAAAGAGTTTAAAAAAAAGCGAATTTTGGCTTTTCGCGCTGACAACAATGATTGTTAATGCAACATAATATAGTAACTGTTTCTACAATCTCTCAAAACCACTTCTTTATTCTGTACTACTCTTCATGTAGAATACACAATCAATTTGACTTTCTCAACAACGGGTCACAAGACACAGCAAAGAAAAGTGACCCCTTCAATTCCCCCTTCTTTCGTTCACTCAGCACATGGAAATTTGTTGAGTTGTGAGTGGAGCTCCTGCTGTTGCCATGAAGATGTGCAGGCGTTCCAAAGGAAATCTTAAGCCTTTCTTTCCAGGACATTTTCTCAAGAGAACGGTGGCGTTTATACGCACAGGAAACTTGATTACTAGTTTTTCAACCGTAGAATTGACTGAAAAATACCAGTCTTCACCCAGAGAAAGACTAGCGAAATCTGCTTTTTTGCATAATATCCTCTGCTTTTCAAGCAGTCGTCTTCTTCCTCTGAAAGCTCAACGGAAAAAAGTCCATGTCGAATGGAATGATTACAGCTCCGCTCGAGGGTCTTCTAAACCGGAGCTTTTTTTGTACTTCATAAAACTATCAGCCGCGTATTGAATCCTGGATTCTTCTGTCTTGATGGGAATGTCAAAGCTGCGAAGACATTGCTGGTTGGAATTCCTTTTTGGCTCAAACGTGTAGGCCCACCTTGAAAGTGCCTTCAACTGTATCGGGTAGTCTTGTCTCTGTTGTAGATAGCGGAAGCATAGTAAAATAGATAGTAAGAAATATATAATTCAATCTGAAATTTTACTGCAACATAAAAGTTGCAATAGAAATGCGCGCAAAAGCGACTAAGAAAAATTAATAATATTTCAAAGGACTCAATAACTGGCATGTAGCCTCGACTTCAGTAATAAGGATATCTGCACACAGGTGTGAAGTCGGGTTAATGTGCATCGATAGCACAGTGCTATCATAGATGCACGCGTTTAAGAAAACACCCTCTAGACATGGTATTCCCTCTCAGCTTTGTCTGAGTGGAAATTGCTGAAATAATTTAATTCCTATCACGCTGATAACGTTTTTTTCTTAGATTAGGTTTTTTTAACACACGAGTGCAAAGCCACCATTTAGGGCAGATTTTCTAGTGACAAGAAATGACCTTCTTGATAGTGAGAATGATGAAATATATATACACAATAACCTTCTCAGCATTTTCTTATGGGCAACTACTTGTTATCGTGGAACTTGAGGTGAGCATGAGTGAGGTCACGCCTCTTTTAGACTAAATCCTTACTCTATCAATATATGCATTCGCGAAGTGCTTTCTTAAAGGGACTGACAACCGACCGGAATGTGTCACAGGACCCTGGTGGGAGTGTAATGGCTGCGAATTACAGTGATATACACGAGGTTTATTTTTTGCCGCATGATTAGGATCTGTATTTTCTTTTAAATTGCGGTTTGAAAGTCACAACAACGGCATGTCGCCTTGCCTGACGGGCAAGCCTTCATAGTGCACGAATGAGATGTTCAGAATGCTGTACGCAGTCCGCTGCTATTTAGTACAAAAAATTTGCGCTTAAAATTAATCCGCACGTTATTAGGCATCCTCGCTTTATTCTGCGCTTATAAAAGAGTAATAGTAGTTGACGTTGAGAAGCGACGTTGCCTTCGCGACTACTAGTGAACGCTTGCCGAGCAATGGCGCATGCGCACAGCGTTTTCTACATTGAATGAACTTGCAGGCAGCGCACATTAAAAACGGGAAAAAATGCCTTCACTAGCGTTTTTTAGCGAGTGCTACTCGCAAGTTACTCTCTACACACACACACACACACACACACACACACACACACACACGCACACACACACACACACATATATATATATATATATATATATATATATATATATATATATATATATATATATATATATATATATATATATATATGACACGTGCATACAGTGGGTCTTTGTTGTGCGAGGCAGTTTTGCTATTTGTGCGTGGCGGAGTTTTTGGCGGCTAGTAGAAGAGGACAACGACGTTCAGCTCGATTGTAACAGACGTGCTGAAAGCCGGACTGTTATTGAGTTATTGACTTTCGTTTTTATTACCGTGACAAACTGGTGGAGGTGCTGGGTACGACCCTTTTGCGCTATTTCAACCTCAAGACGAGTTCCTACCACCATTTCCACGATCCCGGGGACAACCGGCCACTTCGGCACAGCCGTCGCTTGCTATATATATATATATATATATATATATATATATATATATATCTATATATATATATATATATATATATATATATATATATATATATATATATATAGATTATGAAGAGTCTGTCTCGGTTGCCGTAAAATAATTAGGAAAAAGGTATACGCTTCCAAAAACTGTTATTTGTCGACGTTTCGATCGGAGACCGATCTTCATCAGGATGAAATTTACCAGGCTTCGATGCGCTTTTATAACATCGTTCTCCGAGCCGAGAGACGAGAAAAGGTTAAGAAAAAGTACATACAGAAGAAAAAAAAAAAAAAGAGGAGAGAGAGAGGTAAGAAACCTGCCGAAATAAGTCGCGACTACGCTTGTGCACATACTTTGAGAATAACACGTGTTTCTTGAAAAGAAAAAAAAAGAAAAATATATTATACATATATATATACATATATATATATATATATATATATATATATATATATATATATATATATATATATATATAATCTACCACTATCCCTCAAGAGGAAGGTATATAACAGCTGCATCTTACGGGTTGCATCTTACGACAACGCAGCGAGCGATGGAAAGGAAAATGATATATATATATATATATATATATATATATATATATAGTATATATATATATAATATATATATATATATATATGAAGAAAACTAGTCACAGTGAAAAACATAACAACATTATTCTGAGCTTTCGGCCGGGGACCGGCCTTTATCAAAGAATGCATTCGTACATGGCGTACGGGTTTAAGTACGATTTTGTCAATACATAGATGTAGACACACCATCGTGATTCGTTGGACTATGACATGGGAGGGGCCAGAACAACAACAACAGCAAACAAATCCCAGGGAGAGAGCGACACGCATACAAGATGACACACACAGCATTGTGCTCTGTGAAGAGTAGAGTATAGGCGGGGTCAGAACATACACAAAATACCAAACAGCGAAACGAACCTACGTGTGTGGTTCGGAACGAGAGGCGGAGGGGAAAAAAAAGAAAAAAAATGACAAAGATGCGAACGCACTTACCACGCTAAATGGGGAGTCCCATCAACTACGGGACTAAAGGAGAATACGCTCACGGACGCCGGATGTAAACGTGCCGCACGCGTTTCCTTGCTACCTTCAAAAAGCGCGTCAAAAGCAGTTAAGTGTTTGCCCATCCATGCGCCTTTTAGAGAAGGGGGTTCGGTACGGCTTTTGAAGTCGACCGGTCTCCGCGGGCATCTTGCAGTTGCTCGCGGTAATGACCATAGCCCTCCCTCAAAAAGAAGGATACGACTCGCCGGTGAACAAGATTGAGGGACAGCTGCTGTTAGGCGCAATGTGTGGGCACATGACATATTTCTTTCAATCAAGAGACAGGATAAACATATACATATACATGTACATATCCGTACATGCACACACACATATAGATACATACGGATATACATACACATGCACATACGTACTCATATGAACCAACAACCGATGTTCAAGCGAAAAAAAAAAAAAAAAAAGGGGGGGGGGGGTACCGCGTTCGTACTTTCGTACTTGCAGGAAGGGGGGAACGAGCACGCACGTAATACCCGTAATCACAGTACCAAACTTAATGACATATGTATTTATCAAGAAATGGGTCCAGGCTCGAATAGCACAATGCGCGACGTGTGTAATCACATGTGTAGATGCATGCTACATCAGGGTAAACGGATGCTTCAAATTCTGCATCCCGAGTACAAAAGTTTCTTGGGAATCGGTCACCTAGTTGCCGGCAGAATCAAATTTTTCGGGTTCGTTGCAGGTCAAGCATGATAGTCGGCCTATGCTTTCATTTATGCCACCAGAGACACTGTTAAATTTGTGGATCAGGTATGATTCACGAGCCTCCCGGTCATAATGGGTTTTGAAATTGGATTGGAGTACCGCCGCGGAAAATGTATGGAAGGGGTGGCCAAGGTTATTAACATGTTTAGATAGAGGAAGGTGCGGTAGAGCCTTTACGTGTGCTCTGTGATTATTGATTCTCATCCTGAACGCAGTCTCAGTTTGACCAATGTACTGTGCATGGCATAAGGTGCACTCGAGAAGGTAGATTATGTTCGCGCTGTCACAGTTGAAGTTGCCTCTTATCTGATAAGAAAACGAAGACGCGGTACTTGTGACGGTGGACACTTTGTTCATCATTGGACAGAGTTTGCACCTAGGCTTGTTGCAGGGGCCGCTGCCTGTGAATTCAGGAGTGTTGACTTTAGAGGACGTTACAATATCTCTAATGTTCTTCGCCCGTCTGTAGACAACGCGTGGAGGTTCCGGGAAAACACATCGTAACTTGTCGCTTTCAAGTAGAATGTTGTGGTGCCTTCTGAGGATGCGGTTTATGTTAGGCGGGGAAGCTGAATATGTTAGAATGAGATTGGGAGTAGTATTTGCGGGTTCGGATTCTGTCTTCTTTATCAGGTGGCGGCGGTCCTTCTTTTCAGATTTCCTAATAGCATCGTTGATGACAGACTGTGGGTATTGTTGCCGTGTGAGGTCAGTGCTTAGTTGTTGACAGTTGGAGGCGAAGTCGGCCTGGTCAGAACAAATACGCCTAAACCGAAGAGACTGGCTGTACGGTATGCCGAGTTTACAGTGCTTGACGTGGTTGCTGCTAAAATGAAGGTATTGGTGTCGGTCGGTTGGCTTCCTATACACTGAGGTCACGAGCTATTGTCTGATATTTTCACTGAAACGTCAAGGAAGTTAATGGTAGAGGCCGAATATGAATGGGAGAATGAAATATTCTCGTGGGCATTGTTGAAAGCACTTATGAAATTCCTGAGTTTCTCTTCCCCGTGGCACCAAATGAGAAAGATATCATCGATGAACCTTCGATAAAAAAGGGGTCGGAATGGGGTGCTGCTTAAAAAATCAGACTCAAGTTTGCCCATAAAAATATTGGCATAGTTGGGGCCTATCTTTGTTCCCATCGAGGTTCCATTAGTTTGGACATAGTGCGTGTTGTTAAACTCGAAGTTGTTCATCTCCAGAACGAGCTTCAGAAGTGTTCTGAGAGTTTCGCCGTCAATTGAACTGTTCTGGGGTGAATCTTCGTACGCCTGAACAACAGATTGAATGCCATCCGAATGAGGAATGTTCGTGTACAAAGATGAGACGTCAAGTGTAACCAGCAGACTATCCTTAGGTATAACCAGATCAATAATGTCAGCCAGAAAATGGTTGGTGTCTTTGACATAGGAAGGTAATGTTGGAGGAATGTCTTTGATTAGGCTATCGATGAAACTGGATATTGGTTCAGTTACTGTTCCTATGCCGGAAATAATGGGTCTGCCTGGATTGCCTTCTTTGTGTATTTTGGGAAGCATGTAGAATCTTCCAGGAACTGGACTTAAAGCTTGAAGTGACGCTGCAGTTTTTTGGGTAATCTTTTTGTTTTTCACAAGTGTCGCCAATGTCTGGCGCACTTCGCTTTTGAAGTGAGTCGTCTGATCGGTATCAGTTAAACTATAGAAGGAAGTGTCGCTTAGCTGTTTGCGGGCCTCACTAATGTAGTCCTGTTGGTTCATGATAACAATCGCACCACCTTTGTCAGCGGGCTTGATTATTATGTCCGAACGTTCGCTTAGACCCTGTAGTGCCTTCTCCTCACTCTTAGAGAGATTTTTTTGGTATGGCGATTGGTTCCTGTATTCGGATAAAATGTCACGTTGGACTGCTTTGATGTAGATGTCTAAGCATTTATCCCGTTGGGAAGGAGGAGTCCAATGACGTAGTGATGGTAGCCTAATGTCAATGTTCGTTTCCTGTGTTCTGCCATAGTAGTACTCGTTTAGCCTCAGTGTGCGCGCGAAGTTATCAAGATCCTTGTAGAGTTGAAACTCGTCCAATCTGCCAGTTGCGGGACAAAAACTTAAGCCTTTTGATAAAACACGCTGTTCATCACCCGTGAGTGGGATGTCGGAAAGATTTACTATATTGCACTGTTTGGGTTGTGACGCATTGTTACCAGGAACCCCCCTTTTGGACCGGAGAATGTCGAAACCCAGAAGATTGCACTGTTTCAGGAGGCTGAGTTATTCCGTCCCGAAGAAGCTTTTTCCGCTTTGTTGTTGCCATTTGGTTCTCTTTGTCTTTTGTGAATTTTTCTAAAAGGCGGATTTCAGAGGTCGTCAAGCAATTTTGCTGAGTGAATTTCTTTTCCTCGCTAAGCAGAAGTTGTAGTTGAGAACTGTCATGCTGAATAACTATATCTAAAAGCTGTCTCGATGCTCCGTGAAGGCACTCTGCCCACCTAGCTTTGAGGTCTGACGGCATGTCTGAGGCGGCTGGTTGGACGCTAATACGCAGACCTTTTGGAATAACATCATGCGTGTGATACAGATTTAAAGTTTTCACATGAGACTGATATCTGATTCTTTTTTCAAGTAATTTTCTGGCCTTTAAAAACTCTCGCAACACTGGAGGCAAGTTATCAACACAAGGGTCACCTTTTTCGTCTTCACCTAGTCAGTTTCTGGGGGTGGTCCGCACAATCGCCGCAAAAGTACTCCCAACACGTTCATTCCGCGTTGACGCTGAGGCCGTCGTTGGAGCCCTTGGTGCGGCTGAGGTGGCCGATGTTGGTGCCGGTGCTGGCGCGTCCGATGTGGGAGCCTTTGGTGCTGCTGAGGTGGCCAATGTTGGTGCCGGTATATATATATATATATATATATATATATATATATATATATATATATATATATATATATATATATATATAAAATAAAAGATTACTTAAAGGACATGAAAGCGCATGGCACGTTAAAGGCGCAGGAACGTTAGAGTGCGGGGACTTTCATTAAACCCAAAAATGATAGAGTTGAATTAGTGGATGAGATATGATTCCCGAACTTCTCTGTCACAATGAGAGCTGAACCCTGACTCTAGAATGGTAGCTTTAATCTTGCTGAAGGAATGACCAGGAAGCCCTACGTGTTTTGATAAAGATAGGTTAGGAAGGGAAGATGCGTGTGCCTTATGATTGTTGAAACACAGACGGAAGCTGGTTTCGGTTTGGCCTATGTACTGCTTGTTGCAAACAGAACACTCCAGAAGGTAGATTCTATTGGGCCTGTCACAGCAAAAGTTGCCCTTTATTTTGAGGCTGAAATCTGAGGCGGTGGTGTGAGCTGAAAGTGAGGTCGTCATATGTGCACATATTTTGCAGCGTGATTTCTTACACGGGCGTCAGCCTGATTGTACTGGTTTAGTAACATTAGAAGATGTGACTATGTCATGCAAGTTTTTAGAGCGTCTGTACACTACTCTTGGTGGAGTGGGGAATATCGTCAAATAAAGCTTATTTTCGCTGTGCGTCAAACACCTTGTTTTTGCTATTACTCCCGGATCCGGCGGCACCTTGTCCTCGAATGTCTCATACTCTGAATTCCGGTCGACCCACAGTGAAAAGAATAGCATGGATGTTTCCAAGACGCCAGACTTCTACAATCATCCTGGGCGATTCCCAGACGAAGTATTTGCACTAACACTTCCATCCCGTCGTTCCCAGCACCCCTGCATTCGTCTCGGTGTGTGGCGCTGTCATTGAAGACGTTCACAACTGGCTCGACTTCATCCCGGATACGGCACAGACTGTAATTATTCATGTCGGCACAAACGACCTAGCTTGCTCTTCAGGACACCTCGCCTTCAGCAAGTACCGTTCGCTGAACAGTATCCCACCGTCAGGCGCATTTACGTCAGGTGCTTATCCTTCCACGTTCTGAAAATGGTAGGGGAAGATAACAACGTTCATTCGCCGTTGCCATAGTGAAGCGTGCCACCTGAATTCCTTGCTCCGCAGCCATTGCAGAAACTCCCGACAAGTATTCTTCGTTGACCATGGACTAGAATGGCTCCCTCCTAGCCCCGCACTATGCATGGATCGACTACACCCAAGTTTTGAAGGTGCCGCCTTAATCGCCAGCCATATTCGAAGGCTGTGCGGTCCTTTTCCTAGAAACGCGCCCTTTTCGTGGCGCGATTCCTCTTCGGTGAACGCCCCACCGAATGCGGACGGCACGTTTGAATGCCTGGTTCTGCCTCCCGTGACAGGTACACACACACACAACGAAAGGTCCTTCAGTGCGGCCTCCAGTCAACCCTATGCTACCCGCTTCTGCCCAGGCTGTCGACCATTCTTCCACTACGACGTCAGCGCCAACGGCTTCTTCCAGAGATCCATCCGGTTCTCCCGCGCCTTGGGTGTTTTGCCACTTGCAGGTGCGCGTGTTTTGACCCGTAACTCCTCTTCGGTCTCTATCCCTTCAAGTTGTGCCCTTCCCGCCAGGATTGGCAAGCTGTCTGCGGCGTCCTTCTGACTCCGGTTCTTCAAGCCCCCCACCTGTCTGACCAAATCTGACCTCATCACCGCCAGGTTGCCTGCGGTCCACTGCTCCTCCTACAGTGCTGAATCTTCTGGCCCCCTTGGCAGCCTAACTGTTCAGTGCAAGAACTCTGATGGCATGGCCATCACGCCACTTGTCAAAATGGCTGACTGGACTAATTGGTGATTCATTTTGCTTGCTTGTGTTATTAAGTCCTTGTCTACGTTACGCGCTCGTATTTCAAGCAAGCGGAATTACGTCACTGCCCGAATGACCACACGTCCGTAGCAATGGCACGTTTTCCGCTTCTAACAATACCCTTCTTTTGCGCACTAGAAAGGTAGTTGAAAAAAGGATATGATCAGAAATGCATGTTTCTACGTTGAATGTTTACTTGTCAGAATCTAAAGGTCTAATGATTGTCCATCATCCAGCTGTTGAATTGTCACACATTAACCAAGCAAAATGGGCTGATGCGCTAAAAAAAGCGTCCTTGGACTTGACCCGCATCGTCTTAAATCACTATGAGCACTCTACAAAATCTTTGCCTAACTCTGAACGACAGTTTTCTCTGTCACGATTATCATCAGAAGAAATAGTCCTACTCGAGGCATATCGCCTAAAGAAGCAAGATGAGATTTCTAAGATTAAGATGAACAAACTTCTCCGTGATAAAGTGCTTGTGCCGACCTCTCTAACGGCTGTCGCGTCACGGGCCACGTCGGAAGGCCCCTGTAGGACACCCGAGCATAATAACATAGTAAACCTCTCCAACCATTGTTTGTCAGATGAAGAGAAATCTGTATTATCACGTGGTCTTAATTTTTGTCCTGCCTCTCGTGGATATAACGAATTTCAGTTCGTACACGATGTAGATAACTTCGCCCGCAACATGAGGCTACGAGAATTTTTCTATAATAAGCCCACGTCCGGTAATGTTCCTTCGTTTTCTAACAGGCGATGGACACCCCCAGTTCAACGCGACAGATGCCTTGATTTATGCATAGAAGCCGTCCAGCGTGATTTACTTGAAATTTACAAAAAACAGCAACCGTTTAAGAGCAACATTTCCGCTAAAGAAAGTGAGGCAATAAAAATCTTGGCCAACAATGCAGATATTGTCATCGAACAAGCTGACAAAGAGGCGCGATTGTCCTTATGAATCGAGAGGACTACATATCTGAGGCTTATAGGCAGCTGCGTAATGATACCTTCTACAGACGCTTGGAAAATGACCCCACCACTGAATTTAAATCTGTTATAAAAGGTGAAATCGAACAACTCGTGGTAAATAAAAAATTAACTGATAAAGACATATCTTTCTTCCTTCCGCTAATATTAATGGGAACTAACAGACAGCAATGCCAAGGAACGAGCCCTTAAAAGTAATCTTCTTTCCGCTAAGTCCTGTAGCAGAAAGGTTCTATCTGCTGCCAAAAATTCACAAGGCAGGCAACCCCGGGAGACCAGTAGAGTCGGCTATTGGTTCTGTAACTAAAAATATTTCCTGTTTTGTTGTTAACCTCGTCAGCCATATTTCGCAAACTTTCTCCTCTTATACATCAAAGATTCTGGCAATGCTCTTCCCTGCCGTTCACCGTACCATCGTCATCCAGCACTGAAATATCACCTCCTTTTAAAATCAAGGCACACACGACCGGTGCATAATAAATAAGTAGTAGTTAAATAGGAAATATATTCAGCAGTTTCTCTAGATCATGCGAAGGGAAGCGGGCGTATGGCAGCAACTCATGTTTATATGCTCATATAGCAAGGTAATAAAATTACAGATGCGTACTGCTAGAGGACCGCCAGGGGGCGCCGACTAGTGCGGACGCGCTGATTTCGGCTCCTGCTTTTTTCAATGTTTCGGTAGGTTTCTTTTCTCGAAACCGAGTACATTATGTGTTGAACGACGCAGCGCGTTGTGAGGACTTGAACGACACCGGACTTTCTACGGTGGGTGACTTTTTCCCCGTTATATGAGTGTGTGCAGTTCCGACCACGCCACGGCACAGCTAACCCTAACGCGGTAAGCCTAACCTCGGCGAGGCAGCGCAGGTAGGCTTTGGCCTAACCCTGCGACCGCGGGCGCTTTAGCCCAAGATGGAGATCGTGGAGGGAGAAGAAATCTCTCAAGACGAAGCATGCAGTCCCGGCTGGATGACGGCATATGGCCGCAAGAACAGCAAGGGGATGAGAACGGCGAGTACTACCAGCGAACGCGACCCAACGCTTGGTGGACGAAAGGACGGTGGCCGCACCGCCGCCCCACGGAACGCGTACCAACGCATCGTCGCCACCTCGAGGCTCCCTCAACTGCCGAGGGACACGTATCGCATCATTGTAAGACCGAGGGACGGTCTGAATGTGAGCAAGGTTAGTCAAATACGTTTCGAGCAAGCCCTGGCCATGGCGGCGGCCCTGGCTCCGGCCGAAATTGAAGAGGACACCATTTGTCCCAACGGCACTCAAAACATCTATGTGGTGTGTACCCCTCATGAGAAGAATGCGTGCGCCTACGTAAAGGCGCAGCAAGTCCGACTGGGCGAATGCACATACCGGGTCTCTGTGTACCCGGCTCCCCCCGATGACACGTGCAAAGGTGTCATAAAGGGTGTCGACGTGGACATCAGCGAGGATCAGCTCCGAGCAAGAATCGTGAACCACCGCAACCCAGGAGCCATCGAGGTCAAAAGAATCAAGAACACCACGGCTGTGGTAGTATTGTTCAAGGGTATGAAGGTGCCCAATTATGTGTCCTGCGGCGCGAGCATGTTTCGCTGCACACTATACAGGAGACATACGGAGGTCTGCTACGGCTGCGGAGGTTTAGGACATCGTGCTGACGTTTGCCCTAATCCAAACAGCAAGTGGTGCCGCACGTGCGGACAGAAATCACCCACGGAGGATCATAATTGCACTCCAAAGTGTTCGCTATGCGAAGGTCCACATCCCACTGCAGACAGAGCATGCAAAAAGAGATTTCAAGTCCCCTACATCGTCAGAAGGAGACGACGCCAACGCCATCGGCGCTCCGAGAAGACGCAGATGGCCCGAGGAATGCAGTCCCGTGACTCCAGCGTCTCTTCTAGCGTCTCCAGCGCCCCCAGGAGAGGCCGCTCCGTCACGCCAGCTGCGCAGCGGCGCAACGCCATGCAGAGCCGCTCGCGTTCCAGAGGGCATTCGGCGTCTAAAAGGAGATTCCAGGAGGAGCTCACATGGGCGGATCGAGTCAAGAAGACGCCCAAACCCAAAAAGGTAGCGCGTTCGGCATCGCCACAGCATGGTGAAAAGAGTGAGATTGAACAATTACGTCAGGAGATTGCTAGTCTAAAAGCAGAGCTACGCAAGCAGAAAGCCGCGCAAGGCATTTCCAGCAGGGTCGAGGGCGCGAACGTGGCGGATAACACCGTGCATAAAAGCACGCAGGAACCCAAAGTCGAGGTCAGCAAGGCCAAGCGTAAGGCCCCCCCTCCAAAGGAGTATGAGAGCGACTCGGAGATGCCCGGAGTAGAAAGCTCGCAGAGCAAGATGCTAGAAGAATTACTTAGGATTTCCAAAGAAAATCAGTCAAGCATTAATCAACTCGCGCTGCGCATGGGAGCACTTGAAAGTAAAGTAGGAGCTATAGAAAATAAGGTAGTCGCACTTGAGAATAAGATGGCTATTAAGGCCAAGCCAAAGGTTCGCACACAAGCTGCAGCTAACGATGATACGGGGGCGACCCCGCAGAGTCGATAAAACAGAAACTAGCACAATGGCGGGCACTCAAAATGATCTAGTAATTTGGCATTGGAATTGCGCTAGCTTTCAAAGGCGCAAGACCTCACTGCAACAGTACATTAAGGCTCAGGCAAAAAGGCCGCAGGTAATTTTGCTACAGGAAACACTGTGCGACACACCCACCTTCGCTGGTTACAAATCGGTGGCGGCAAGGGGGGAGTCCAAGAGAGGTATAGCTACGTTGGTGAGCAAAAAGCTTGCCTACGTTGTACATGACATACAGCCAGGTCGCGGCAGAATGGAGGCGCTTTTCATTGAGGTTATCCCCAACAGGTGGCTTAAACAAAGCGTGTTCATTCTCAATGTTTACAGCCCACCATCCGATCAGAAACAGTCTTTCCACCCCCTGTTTATGAAGGCCGCTACACTCGCTAGACAGTCACCATTAGTAATCGCGGGAGACTTCAACGCCCCACATAACGCATGGGGGTACATCAGGCAAACGGCTAAGGGCATAAATCTAGCGCGGGCAGTCGATGACCTAACGCTAACAGTCATCACCGATCCCCGTTTCCCCACGAGACTGGGCACGTCGGTGGCTAGAGACACAACCCCCGATCTCGCGTTTATCAAAAATTTGCAGCACACAACCTGGGATAATAAGCAAGAAAACCTGGGCAGCGATCACTTCATCATTAGTGTTACCCTTCAGGTCAGAGCCCCCCAGGCCAGGGAATTTAAAGTGACGGACTGGGATGCTTTCCGAAAGCTCAGAAAAGAGGACACGGGCGAATACGACAGCTTCAGAGAACTCATTCAGACACTCAAAGCAGATGTTGAAAAGGCTACAAAAACTATTCAAACCGAGCTCGAGGTTCCCAGGATGGATCCGCACCTCGCACATCTCTTGGAAGCCAAAGCCTCTATTTTGAGGCGATGGAAAACACAGAGGCTTAACCGGAGATTGAGAAAGAGGGTTGCGGAACTTAATAGGGAGATCGAACAGTACTGCACCGAGTTAGCTCGGCTACAATGGGATGAAATATGTTCAGCAGTCGATGGACGCATGCGTACAGGGGGAAAATGGAATCTCCTTAAACACATGCTAGATGACACGCAGACCAAAGGCAATCAAAGGCAGGCAATGTGCCGCCTGATTCACAAGCACAGCCAAGAGGGTGGAACGGAAGAAACGCTTTTAGACGAGGTAGCCCATAGATATCTCCCGCTCGGCGCAGGACGCCCAGAAGAGTATCCTGAAATAGAATGTGACACGGTAAAAGAGCTCGATGACCCCTTCACGGAGTCTGAAATTAGGGCCGTCCTTCACAACTTGAATAGCAGGTCAGCCTCAGGACCGGACGGCATCTCAAACAGACTGTTAAGGAACCTGGATGATAGATCAATTGAGATGCTAACGAAAGAGGTCAACAAGACTTGGGAGAGTGGAAGCGTCCCGGTAGAGTGGAAAGCGGCCTCGATTGTGCTTATTCCGAAACCGGGTAAGCCTTTAAATCTTGACAACCTAAGGCCGATATCACTAACCTCTTGTGTAGGCAAGGTAGCGGAGCATGCTATTTTCAATAGGATCTCGAACTACATAGAACGCAAGGAACTATTCCCACACAACATGATCGGTTTCAGGCCCGGCCTTTCCACACAAGATGTAATGCTACTTCTTAAGAAGCACATTTTCGATAACACCACTCGGGATGTTAGGGGGATATTAGCCCTTGACCTCACCAGGCCTTTGACACCGTATCCCATCGCTTTGTCTTGCAGGCCACGGCCAACCTAGGTCTGGGAGCGAAGTTTCAGGCCTTTGTTAGATCATTCCTGATGAATAGAACGGCTACCATAAGGATCGCCCAACACAAGTCAGATGAATTCGCCTTAGGAGCCACAGGCACTCCCCAAGGGCGCGGTCATCTCCCCCTTGTTATTCAATATAGTCATGAAGGGCTTATCGGAGAGGCTCAGATCCCTGCCCAATATAGGCCACTCGCTTTACGCGGACGATATCACGATCTGGTGCCCGGGAGGATCACTCGCAGAAGTAGAAAACGCGCTGCAATCAGCCCTAGACGAAACGGAGTCCTACCTAGAAGGCACAGGCCTCCAACTCTCTCCAAAGAAATCAGAACTGTTACTGTACAGGCCGGCCAGGCAAGGCGTTAGGAGACTTCCACACCTGGATCAAATTCACATCGCCCTTTTTGCAAGAAATGGACAGCGCATTCCACGAGTAGATTCAATTAGAATCCTAGGACTACTGATTGACGCGAGAGGATGTAACGCCAAAACCCTCACGCACATCACGGCCAAAACCGAAAGCATGCTGAGACTTGTTGCTAGAGTATCAGGACGCAGAAAGGGACTAGGTGAAGCCAACCTACTTCGGATCCATCATGCCTTCCTAATGAGCCACATTAATTATGTAGCATCGGCCCTTAACTGGACTAGAACGGAAAAAAAATAAGCTAAACACTCTCATCCGTAAGAGCATCAAAAAGGTACTGGGGTTACCAGTAACCACATGCTCTGACAAATTAAGACAACTCGGCATGCACAACGACATTGATGAAGTGATCGAAGCGCAGGTCACCGCCCAGGTGGTCAGGCTGTCGTCAACTAGGGCAGGGAAACGCATCCTAGACGAGGCTGGCATGGCTCCCAGAATGCTTGCTGAACGGGAAATCACCTTATCCAGGGAGGTCCGGGAAACCGTTGTGGTCAGCCCGTTCCCTCGGAATATGCACCCGCAATACAATGTAGGGAGGCGAAAAGCCCGAGCGCGGGCGATATTACAGAACGCCGCCGAGAATCGAGAATCGACTGTCTTTGTCGATGCGGCTCAGTACGGCAAGTCTAGCACATTCGCGCTGGCAGTCATTGACGGCAACGGGGAATTACGCTCCTCAGCCTCGGCCAGGTTAGCTACGAGCGCAGTTGCAGAACAGGTCGCCATAGCCCTGGCCATGACCGACCGCTCGCGCACCAACGTGTTCACAGACTCACGAGCGGCCATCAAAGCTTTTGAATCGGGTAACCTAGCGCGAGAGGCTGCCTCCATTCTAGAAAAAAGAACAGACCCTGGCACTCACTTCATCTCTTGGTTTCCCGCCCATATGGGTGCGGACGTTCATCAGCACGTACCGAACCTCAACGAGCTTGCCCATGACCGTGCGCGAGATCTAACGCGCCGCGGCGGCATGGATGCTTTATGGGGTCAGGATGAAATCCAGCATAACGATCCGCTTCTTACGTTTCATGAAGTCACCTCTCACTATCGGCTTAGTAGAAGGGCCTATCCTCTTCCTCACCCGAAATTAGATAGGTCTCAGTCAATTACACTTAGAATGCTCCAGACGGGCTCGTTCCCCTCGCGCGGCTTTCTCAGTCGTATTTCCACAGACGTTGACTCAAGCTGTCCGGACTGTAATGAGAGTTATTGTTCCTTAGCGCACATGCTTTGGCGATGCCCCGCGTTACCTAACGGCCCTCTATCCAGCGAAGCCGATTGGGAAGAGGCACTCCGGAGCCCATCGCTCCAGGCACAAATCCAGGCAATCCAGAGGGCCCAAGAAAGGGCGGAACATCACGGTGTCCCAGCCCCGACTTGGACGCGGCCAGCGGCTTCCGCGGGTCCCCGATAGGGGTTCCCGCGAAAGCTCCTCAGGATCAAATAAAGTTCATTGTCTGTCTGTCTGTCTGCGTACTGCTATACCGCTGCCTCACACCATTAAAAATGCTTCGCAGAGTCTGCATTGAGCAATTTGCAGCGCAAATAGTAAATAAATAACGCAATGGGGATGTTGTGTTGCCTGCAATACGATAATGTTTTTATATCTATAACGTCGCAACCGTTTCCAATCTACATGCGGTGCCCAGCCAGGCACTGACCTCAACGTAGTCGAGACAGATGCCGTCAACAGCAGTGGAGCGACGCAGTTTCATCTTCTGCATCGAGATGACAACTCCGTCCGAGTTGTTGGCCCGAACCATGAAGACACACTTGTCGCTCACCGCGCGACGGGGTTGCTCAGCCACAATGTAGACGGCTGATCCGGGGCCCGTCGCGTCCAGCGTCAGTCCTGGACCACCACACAGCTCGAACAGGAGCTCTGCGCAGAGAACAATAATGCAAGCGGGTCTCGCGAATACTTTTTCCATAGTCAAAAACGATGATATTTGCGTACTACTATCCTTTGGCAGTTTCTCACACCATGAACTAAGCTTGTATTAGCGCGGTACATACGAGAAGTAGACACGACACACAAAAGAGACAGGTAGCGCCTACCTGTCTCTTTTTTGTGTGTCATGTCTAATTCTCGCATGTACCGCGCTAATGCAAGCTAGGTTCATGGATGACCAACTCGCCCGAACTACAACCCTTCCCACACCATCTTGAGCAACACGAAAACTTGTGGCTGTCACGTTATTCAAGAGACGCCCTTTGGCTGTTTTTTAAATGCGAAGCATTTCTTAGCGTACCTCTGGCATTTTGAGCGTTTCTATCTACGTATCTATATCTATCTATCTATCTATCTATCTAGCCGCCTACGTCTGGGTGCTCTCATGATCGCTTCCTTAACATGGTGTAGACCAAAATTTGCATGGGAGGGTAAGAGGATTTGACGAATATGATTGCCGGGTCATGACATGAATAACTTTAAAATCCTGTCGCGCACGTCGTCAAACCCTTTCCACTAGACACGTGTGGCACATACCCGTTTACCACGGGCGACGGTGTACGGGTATGCGCCACAGGTGATTGACAGTTTATATCTACCCAGGAACGGCGAGAACAGACATTGGTAACTTAAATGCTAGAGCGTTAAGGAAAACCAACATCGGTAGCGGTGACTCAACGAATGGAAAGAATGAAAATGAGGATCCCAGCAGGAATCGAACCCAAGCATTTTGCGTGGCAATCAGGTATTCTACCACTGAGCCACGCCAGGTCTATAAACTGGTTTGGAAAAGCAGCCTACGCAGGCGTAATATCGGTGCAACGTCAATTGTGGTTGTGGTGCTGGCTATCTAATTTTACAAGAAAGCAATAAACACTACATGATACTCTTACGATATGTACTCCTACGATACAGGCGTCATATCAGTTTAACGTCTGTAGTTCCAGTGTTGGCTCCGCTTTTATAGCGTCATAATAAACATTACGTTTGTATTCCTATGATTCAGCAAGCTATATTGAAGCATTGCTCGACCCCGGAGGAATACATTAACGAAGGTTACATATGATGTCCACATCACCGCACCGTAAAATGCACTTCGTCCACCAGAACGACGCAGTGTCGTCTTCATTTCTTACGAGGCTGGGCGATGGCCTCATGCTGACAGAGGATGATGCCAGACTTATTGACAGCCGCTTTGTGGACTAGGCTACGTAGGCCACATACGCCCAGGTAGTCTACGAATATGTTAAACACCATCCACTGATGTTGGTCTAAGTAGCACTAACCAGGCCTACCAGCATCGACGGCCTATGCCTCACCAACGCGAAGGGTGGCTTCAGGTTCCGACATGTCATCGGCTCTGTCGACAGACAATTTGTCGACGAAATGACCGAGGCCTCCACGACTTCCAACAGCTCTACTATAGCACATACTTCACTACACATGGAACCCTCGTCACCACGATCACGACCGGATCCTATAACAAGTCACGACCAGCTGCTGGTGCTCACTGCTCACGGTGATGATGCCCTTGTTCAAGAACTGTCAAGAACTTCTTGCACACATGCACACGGGTTCGTGAAACGTGCGTGCGTCCTCGGGACACGTATAAGCACTACATATCAGCTTACCGCTTCTGGTGTTGGTAATACTCACGTTGCCATTGGTAGCTCTACCCAACCGTAAACAACTGGTTATATAACACATATTCCGCTATTCAACATATATATATGTGTGCGTATAAAATATATACAAATCTTTAGCGTCATTTTGTAACGTGTCGCTCAGTAAAAAAAGTTACGCCACAGTCACCTACCCGCCGCATGCTTCGCATGCGCGGGAGTCGATGCATGCTTCGCATGCATCGACTCCCACGGTACGTGGGATCTGCCCAATTTTTGGGTTCATCATCTTTGCGGATATATTCAGCGTCCAGCGTAGTGCTGCAATAATGACGCACAACTTTTATTAATCTTACACATTGGAAAGTATCATATCGGATATAATGATTGTTTTAGTAGCTTTATCTCTATCGTAAATACTTGTTTCCCGTGTATCATTATATGTATATTTTTTTTTCTAGAGTTTTATGCGACATAACCAAGCAATGATTATGAGTCACGCCGTAGTGAAGAGTTCCGGAAAAGTCCAACCACTTGGAGTTTGTTGCGGTGCACTGATATCGAAAAGCGTACACGGGCCTTTAGCATCCTGCCTCCATTTAATTACCACCACCTCGGCTGGGTTTCAAGGTTTCAAGCCGTGTCTTTGGGGTCAACAGCCGAGGACTGCAACCACAGCGCCGCTACGCCAGCACCTGGGCATCGTGCATCGTATTGTCAGTGGGTCGTGACGTTGACGAAGGCAGCAGTCGCCGTGTCGAAGATCAAGCTCTTTATTTGGCCGAACTTGTGGCCGGGAAACGAAAATCACACTGCAAGCAATACACACTGTGCGCTCATAGCGGTGAGCAGAGCGTCGTCCGTCGATAATCTGACTTGCGGTAAGGAGCGTCGGTATTTATACATGCGGCATCGACGGTTCTAGCGTTATCGCTGGCGCTTGCTAATGTTCTCGAAAAAACTTGACTGTTCGCGTCCTGCGCGTAATCTTGAGAGAATAATCTCAGGCAATCGTGACGCTTCACGAATATTGCGTCACGGTCTGTACTGAACGTCGCTAACAGCTTCTGTGGGTGAAAATAAAACAAGAAGCGGGCGTGGCAATGACCCCGTCAGAAAAAGCATCGTCCCGATGCGTAAAACAAAACATGAAAGTAAAAAATAAAATGCATGTAACTCGAAAGAACAACAATAAAGCAAGCAAAACCAGAGTCCTCAGGTTCTGCATCTTCGAAACGGGCAGTTTCGATTCCAACTTGCCCAGACATCAATTCTCCTCAGGTTCCTCAACACGCACAAAACGGCTTGAGGCGCACGACGTGAACGACTTCAGGTCGTGCTCTGCGCCGCTGAGAGTTTGTGATGCCGTCCGGAAAAACCTCGTAGTCCAATGCACCGAGACGTCGTAGCACCTTGTATGGCCCGAAGTATCGCCGAAGAAGTTTTTCACTGAGTCCACGTCGGCATATCGGTGTGCAGACCCACACACCGTCACCGGGCTGGTATTCCATGTGGCGTCGCCGAAGATTATAGTGACGGCTGTCGATCCCCTGCTGGCAGGCGGGCGAGCTGTCGCGCTTCTTCGGCACGTTGCAAATAAGTGGCGACGTCGACATTGTCTTCGTCGGTGGTAGTTGGCATCATTGCGTCGAGCGTCGTTGCCGGGCTCCTTCCTTAGACCGAATTGTACGGCGACAGCTGCGTCGTTTCTTGTACTGCCGTGTTGTATGCGAAGGTCACGTACGGAAGGATGGCATCCCACGTCTTGCGCTCGACGTCGACGTACATGGCCAGCATGTCGGCGATGGTCTTGTTTAGACGCTCGGTGAGGCGATTGTTCTGTGGGTTGTAGGCGATAGTCCGGCGGTGGCTTCCCCGGGTGTATCTCAAGATCGCCTGAGTTAGCTCCTCAGTAAAGGGCCGTGCCTCTGTCGGTGATGAGGACCTCTGGGGTGCCATGACGCAGGACGGTGTCTTCAGCGAAGAGCTTCGCAACCTCGGCGGCACTGCAGGCCTCTAGGTAAGGCCCTTGTTTGGTGTAGCGGGTGAGGTAGTCGGTAACTACGACGATCCATTTATCTCCGCAAGTCGACGTAGGGAACGGTCCCAGAAGGTCGACACCGATTTGCTGGAACGGTCGGCGAGGTAGTTCAATCGGCTGAAGAAAGCCTGCTGGTCTTGTCGGCGGTGTCTTGCGTCGCTGACAGTCTCGGCATGTCCTTACGTAGCGAGCGACGTCGGCCTCAAGGCGTGGCCAGAAGTACTTTTCCTGTATTCTTGCGAGCATGCGGGAAACACCAAGGTGTCCAGCCGTCGGGTCGTTATGTAGGGCCTGGAGGACACCTAGTCTCAGTGCTGCAGGCACCACGAGAAGGTAGCTGGCTCGAAGGGGCGAGAAGTTCTTCTTTAGGAGAACGACGTTTCGCAAAAAAAACGACGCCAGTACTCGCTTGAATACCTTCGGAACAACGGCGGTCCTGTCCACGAGGTATTCCACAGGGCCCCTGAGTTCCGGGTCGGCTCGCTGTCGTTCGGCGATGTCCTCGGCACTTATGGTTCCCAAGAAGCAGTCATCATCTTTGTCGTCCTGCGGCGTGGGTCGAAGGGGGCACGAGGCAGTCGGCGTGGGAGTG